>NW_027438960.1:300000-525465 GCF_040939455.1 Microcebus murinus
CAGACCAAAGGTCTGCTCTGTGGGAACCGACACGCTGGAGGAAACCTTGAGAGTCTGAGAGGGGAGGGAGTTCCAGAAGAAGGCCAGGATGTCATTTTGAGGGAGTATGTGACCAGAACTCGTCCCGTTGCTTTTGGGGTACTATGGGCTACACGCAGGAATCTTTGGTGGTGGCACCTGATGTTGGGGGATCCGGAGTCACACCCAGACCTGCTCCACAGGCCTCCTTTTACTTTTCTCTTCGGATTCATTATTTTTAAAAAGTGTCTCTTACCTCTATTATTGCATTTCCTTTCCTCTCTCTTTTCAAGCAGATGATGGGAGTACAAGTATTCAGGTGACATGTGTTGCCCGTGCCCCCCTCCCCCCTGTGTTCTTATTCATATACCTCTCATGTTGTTCCAGCGTATTGTGGGGGTACCAATGTTAAGGTCGGGTACGTTGCCCTCTCCAAGCCTCCCCCCTCGGGTCAGAGCTTCAAGTGCGCCCATCCCCCAGTCGGTGCGCACCCACCCCATGCCTAATGGATGTGATTGCCCCTCCCCTCCCCCCACCCGCCCGACACCCACCCGATGAAGGTGATTCCTCTCTGTCCACTTAGGTGTCCATCCGTTCCTACCAGTTTGCTGGTGAGCGCGCTCACGTGGTGCTCGTGTGTCCATTCTTGGGATACTTGGCCTACTGGAACGGGTTCCAGCTCTGGCCAGGAGAACACGAGAGGTGCCCTCTCACCGCTGCTCCTCACAGCCGAATGGCACTCCGTGGTGTCCACGCGCCACATTTTATTAATGCACTCCTGGATGGATGGGCACTCGGGTCGCTTCCACGTCTTTGCGATTGTGAATTGTGCCCTAACTGTAACCCTAACCCTTACCCAGCCCGTCTCCTCTGCCCCTGCCTGACGCACTCCTCCCCGGCCAGGCCCGTCACTGTCCTGGGCCCCCGCCTGACCGGCTCCTCCCCGCCCGGCCTGTCACCGTCCTCTGCCCCTGCCTGACATGCTCCTTCCCGCCCGGCCTCTCACCGTCCTCGGCCCCTGCCTGACCGGCTCCTCCGTCGCCTGGGCCTTCCAAGGGCTTGGTGTGGACGCTGCTTCCAGGAAGCCCTCCAGAAACCCGGCAGCAGGGTGGCCGCAGCAGTCTCCAGCAGCCGTCCCTAAGTCGCGTGAGTGCGGGGGACGTGCCCCCGCTGTGCCCCCGCGGGGGCCCAGCCTGGTGTCTTCCCTGAGGCCCTGCGGCTGCCGGCTGCCGCTCCCCGCAAGGGGAGAGCCGCGGAGGTGGGGACCGCCTCCTCATGGGGACGTACACGCAGCTCTCCACGTCGGATTCCGGGGCTCTCTGTCCTGCCCGAAGGCCCAGCTGGCCTGCGGGTCCTTAGAGTGGCAAAAACATCCGAAAACTGAGACTGAGGGTCCGGTGGGTGTCTGCACTTTTGTGCTGGGCACCCCAGGGAGGCCCGGGGGCTGGCTGGACAACGTGGTCTGCTGGGCGGGGGGGTTGGAGGAGCAACTGATGCCCTTTGCACTTTGGGTAGCAAGAGTCTGAGGTGTCTCTGAGCCCTGTGCCATGTCGGGGGGGGGCGGGGGGGGCGGGGGGGAGGAGGAGGAGGAGGAGGAGGAGGTGGGAAGGGCCGGGGCCTGCAGTCCTGTTCCCGGGGTGGCACGGCAAGTGGCTTCTTGCACAGGCTGCTTGGCCTGGGCTCCCCGCACCTGGGCCTTTGGAGGACTGGCCCTGTGCTTGCCAACACTTCCTGCAGGGACCCAGAGCTGGGAGGTTGCATCTCTCAGCCCTGGGTCGGGCAGAGCCCCAGCGGGCCATGCCCACCACCTCTCTCAGCACCGGTCCCCCAGAAGGCTCCTTTGGGACCAGGATTCTCTTGCGGTGACTCTTTAAGGTCTGGCCCCTGGATGGAGGGGCACCAGGAGTAGAGGAGCAGGAAGGGGAAGGGGGTGGCCATGCGAGGGGACACTTTGAGGCCAAGTCCCAGCTTCAGCCTGATCCTCCTGGGAACCCCGCTCTGAGACAAGGAGCCGGGCTTCGCATTCCCACAGCAGCCAGTCGTGGGCTGAGGACACCTGGGGCGTTGGGAACTCCCTGGCTTCTCCTTGGTTTAACATCTAGAGCTGCTTGGGAATCGCGCCGCCACACACACCCGAGTGCAGGTGTCTTCCGCACAGACTGCGGGCCTCGCTCTTCTGAAGGCCGCTAGCTCGCCACCCACCCACGGGTGAACCTGGTCAGGGTGCTTTCTCTAAGGGGCAGACTCTTTTCCGGGCGGGCTACCGGTGTCTCTGTTTGCTCGTTTCTTTCTTCCATTTCGGGAAAGTCTTCCTTGCTGGGTGTGGAAATCTCCTATGCCTTCCCTCGCCTATTCTGTCAGCTTTCAAATTCTCTTTCAGTTGCCACCCTCACAGATGGATTAGGAAACTCTTTCCGGTGCACTCATTAGTGAAATGACCTCAATGAAGCTGGAATCCAATATCTAATGGCCGATTTTTAGCGAGTCCACACGCCAGGGTGGTTGGGGGGCAATGCAGCCCCGGCCAGGCCCAGGCCCCTTGGACTGGGCCACAGGAGGACACAGAGGAGGGTCCCGGCCCCCACGAAGCGGTGCCGGCAGTTCTCCACGGGGTTGGGCGTTTTCCAGAGGTAGGAGATGGAGGGGACTGATTTCTTCAGCGCCCCCCAAACCACGCCACCCCACCCCACCCATGGGACACATCCCCAGAGAGAGACGCCCCATACACTGGCTGTGCCCCAGCCCTGGCCCGGGGGAATAGGCGGCAGCCCACCCACAGGGCGAGGGGGGGGCGCAGCTGAAAGGGGTTGTGGGGGAGGGCGGCCCCTGGCTGGGGTCAAAGGGCGAGCGCCCCGCGCGTGCGCAGTCAGCGGCAGCGACGCGCCGGGGGTGGGCAGCGGGTAGGTGAAGGAGGCCGGGCGAGGAGACGAGGGGGGCTGGGAGGGCTCCACCTTGGCGAGTCCAGCCGTGGAGGCGTATCTTGTGTGAGTGAGTGTGAGTGTGTGTGTGTGTGTATAGAGAGACAGCCCCCCGCCCCGCCCCGCCCCGCCCCGCCCATCACCCCCGTCCCTGGGAGCCCGCGGGACCCGGCCGGCGAACTCAACAGGCCCGGCCCGCCGCGGGGCCTGGGGCGGGAGGCGGCGGCGGCCGCCGTCTAGGGCCACACCACCCTGAACGCCCCCGATCTCGTCTGGTCTCGGAAGCTAAGCAGGGTCGGGCCTGGCTAGTGCTTGGATGGGAGACCGCCTGGGAATACCGGGTGCCACAGGCTGCTTCTTTTTTTTTTTTTTTTGCCTCTTGTTCTGTCCCCTTTCTGGGAGCGCGGCGGCGGCCCGGGGTGGGGGTGACCCCAACCCTCAGCGCCCGCCGCGGTGCCTGGAGCCCCAGCCCGCACCGTGGGGCCTCCTCTTGTCCCAAGCCGCGACACCGCCGCCACGCGGCAGCATGCGTGGCATCTGGACTGTCAGGTCTCAGACCAAAGGTCTGCTCTGTGGGAACCGACACGCTGGAGGAAACCTTGAGAGTCTGAGAGGGGAGGGAGTTCCAGAAGAAGGCCAGGATGTCATTTTGAGGGAGTATGTGACCAGAACTCGTCCCGTTGCTTTTGGGGTACTATGGGCTACACGCAGGAATCTTTGGTGGTGGCACCTGATGTTGGGGGATCCGGAGTCACACCCAGACCTGCTCCACAGGCCTCCTTTTACTTTTCTCTTCGGATTCATTATTTTTAAAAAGTGTCTCTTACCTCTATTATTGCATTTCCTTTCCTCTCTCTTTTCAAGCAGATGATGGGAGTACAAGTATTCAGGTGACATGTGTTGCCCGTGCCCCCCTCCCCCCTGTGTTCTTATTCATATACCTCTCATGTTGTTCCAGCGTATTGTGGGGGTACCAATGTTAAGGTCGGGTACGTTGCCCTCTCCAAGCCTCCCCCCTCGGGTCAGAGCTTCAAGTGCGCCCATCCCCCAGTCGGTGCGCACCCACCCCATGCCTAATGGATGTGATTGCCCCTCCCCTCCCCCCACCCGCCCGACACCCACCCGATGAAGGTGATTCCTCTCTGTCCACTTAGGTGTCCATCCGTTCCTACCAGTTTGCTGGTGAGCGCGCTCACGTGGTGCTCGTGTGTCCATTCTTGGGATACTTGGCCTACTGGAACGGGTTCCAGCTCTGGCCAGGAGAACACGAGAGGTGCCCTCTCACCGCTGCTCCTCACAGCCGAATGGCACTCCGTGGTGTCCACGCGCCACATTTTATTAATGCACTCCTGGATGGATGGGCACTCGGGTCGCTTCCACGTCTTTGCGATTGTGAATTGTGCCCTAACTGTAACCCTAACCCTTACCCAGCCCGTCTCCTCTGCCCCTGCCTGACGCACTCCTCCCCGGCCAGGCCCGTCACTGTCCTGGGCCCCCGCCTGACCGGCTCCTCCCCGCCCGGCCTGTCACCGTCCTCTGCCCCTGCCTGACATGCTCCTTCCCGCCCGGCCTCTCACCGTCCTCGGCCCCTGCCTGACCGGCTCCTCCGTCGCCTGGGCCTTCCAAGGGCTTGGTGTGGACGCTGCTTCCAGGAAGCCCTCCAGAAACCCGGCAGCAGGGTGGCCGCAGCAGTCTCCAGCAGCCGTCCCTAAGTCGCGTGAGTGCGGGGGACGTGCCCCCGCTGTGCCCCCGCGGGGGCCCAGCCTGGTGTCTTCCCTGAGGCCCTGCGGCTGCCGGCTGCCGCTCCCCGCAAGGGGAGAGCCGCGGAGGTGGGGACCGCCTCCTCATGGGGACGTACACGCAGCTCTCCACGTCGGATTCCGGGGCTCTCTGTCCTGCCCGAAGGCCCAGCTGGCCTGCGGGTCCTTAGAGTGGCAAAAACATCCGAAAACTGAGACTGAGGGTCCGGTGGGTGTCTGCACTTTTGTGCTGGGCACCCCAGGGAGGCCCGGGGGCTGGCTGGACAACGTGGTCTGCTGGGCGGGGGGGTTGGAGGAGCAACTGATGCCCTTTGCACTTTGGGTAGCAAGAGTCTGAGGTGTCTCTGAGCCCTGTGCCATGTCGGGGGGGGGGGCGGGGGGGGCGGGGGGGAGGAGGAGGAGGAGGAGGAGGAGGTGGGAAGGGCCGGGGCCTGCAGTCCTGTTCCCGGGGTGGCACGGCAAGTGGCTTCTTGCACAGGCTGCTTGGCCTGGGCTCCCCGCACCTGGGCCTTTGGAGGACTGGCCCTGTGCTTGCCAACACTTCCTGCAGGGACCCAGAGCTGGGAGGTTGCATCTCTCAGCCCTGGGTCGGGCAGAGCCCCAGCGGGCCATGCCCACCACCTCTCTCAGCACCGGTCCCCCAGAAGGCTCCTTTGGGACCAGGATTCTCTTGCGGTGACTCTTTAAGGTCTGGCCCCTGGATGGAGGGGCACCAGGAGTAGAGGAGCAGGAAGGGGAAGGGGGTGGCCATGCGAGGGGACACTTTGAGGCCAAGTCCCAGCTTCAGCCTGATCCTCCTGGGAACCCCGCTCTGAGACAAGGAGCCGGGCTTCGCATTCCCACAGCAGCCAGTCGTGGGCTGAGGACACCTGGGGCGTTGGGAACTCCCTGGCTTCTCCTTGGTTTAACATCTAGAGCTGCTTGGGAATCGCGCCGCCACACACACCCGAGTGCAGGTGTCTTCCGCACAGACTGCGGGCCTCGCTCTTCTGAAGGCCGCTAGCTCGCCACCCACCCACGGGTGAACCTGGTCAGGGTGCTTTCTCTAAGGGGCAGACTCTTTTCCGGGCGGGCTACCGGTGTCTCTGTTTGCTCGTTTCTTTCTTCCATTTCGGGAAAGGCTTCCTTGCTGGGTGTGGAAATCTCCTATGCCTTCCCTCGCCTATTCTGTCAGCTTTCAAATTCTCTTTCAGTTGCCACCCTCACAGATGGATTAGGAAACTCTTTCCGGTGCACTCATTAGTGAAATGACCTCAATGAAGCTGGAATCCAATATCTAATGGCCGATTTTTAGCGAGTCCACACGCCAGGGTGGTTGGGGGGCAATGCAGCCCCGGCCAGGCCCAGGCCCCTTGGACTGGGCCACAGGAGGACACAGAGGAGGGTCCCGGCCCCCACGAAGCGGTGCCGGCAGTTCTCCACGGGGTTGGGCGTTTTCCAGAGGTAGGAGATGGAGGGGACTGATTTCTTCAGCGCCCCCCAAACCACGCCACCCCACCCCACCCATGGGACACATCCCCAGAGAGAGACGCCCCATACACTGGCTGTGCCCCAGCCCTGGCCCGGGGGAATAGGCGGCAGCCCACCCACAGGGCGAGGGGGGGGCGCAGCTGAAAGGGGTTGTGGGGGAGGGCGGCCCCTGGCTGGGGTCAAAGGGCGAGCGCCCCGCGCGTGCGCAGTCAGCGGCAGCGACGCGCCGGGGGTGGGCAGCGGGTAGGTGAAGGAGGCCGGGCGAGGAGACGAGGGGGGCTGGGAGGGCTCCACCTTGGCGAGTCCAGCCGTGGAGGCGTATCTTGTGTGAGTGAGTGTGAGTGTGTGTGTGTGTGTATAGAGAGACAGCCCCCCGCCCCGCCCCGCCCCGCCCCGCCCATCACCCCCGTCCCTGGGAGCCCGCGGGACCCGGCCGGCGAACTCAACAGGCCCGGCCCGCCGCGGGGCCTGGGGCGGGAGGCGGCGGCGGCCGCCGTCTAGGGCCACACCACCCTGAACGCCCCCGATCTCGTCTGGTCTCGGAAGCTAAGCAGGGTCGGGCCTGGCTAGTGCTTGGATGGGAGACCGCCTGGGAATACCGGGTGCCACAGGCTGCTTCTTTTTTTTTTTTTTTTGCCTCTTGTTCTGTCCCCTTTCTGGGAGCGCGGCGGCGGCCCGGGGTGGGGGTGACCCCAACCCTCAGCGCCCGCCGCGGTGCCTGGAGCCCCAGCCCGCACCGTGGGGCCTCCTCTTGTCCCAAGCCGCGACACCGCCGCCACGCGGCAGCATGCGTGGCATCTGGACTGTCAGGTCTCAGACCAAAGGTCTGCTCTGTGGGAACCGACACGCTGGAGGAAACCTTGAGAGTCTGAGAGGGGAGGGAGTTCCAGAAGAAGGCCAGGATGTCATTTTGAGGGAGTATGTGACCAGAACTCGTCCCGTTGCTTTTGGGGTACTATGGGCTACACGCAGGAATCTTTGGTGGTGGCACCTGATGTTGGGGGATCCGGAGTCACACCCAGACCTGCTCCACAGGCCTCCTTTTACTTTTCTCTTCGGATTCATTATTTTTAAAAAGTGTCTCTTACCTCTATTATTGCATTTCCTTTCCTCTCTCTTTTCAAGCAGATGATGGGAGTACAAGTATTCAGGTGACATGTGTTGCCCGTGCCCCCCTCCCCCCTGTGTTCTTATTCATATACCTCTCATGTTGTTCCAGCGTATTGTGGGGGTACCAATGTTAAGGTCGGGTACGTTGCCCTCTCCAAGCCTCCCCCCTCGGGTCAGAGCTTCAAGTGCGCCCATCCCCCAGTCGGTGCGCACCCACCCCATGCCTAATGGATGTGTATGCCCCTCCCCTCCCCCCACCCGCCCGACACCCACCCGATGAAGGTGATTCCTCTCTGTCCACTTAGGTGTCCATCCGTTCCTACCAGTTTGCTGGTGAGCGCGCTCACGTGGTGCTCGTGTGTCCATTCTTGGGATACTTGGCCTACTGGAACGGGTTCCAGCTCTGGCCAGGAGAACACGAGAGGTGCCCTCTCACCGCTGCTCCTCACAGCCGAATGGCACTCCGTGGTGTCCACGCGCCACATTTTATTAATGCACTCCTGGATGGATGGGCACTCGGGTCGCTTCCACGTCTTTGCGATTGTGAATTGTGCCCTAACTGTAACCCTAACCCTTACCCAGCCCGTCTCCTCTGCCCCTGCCTGACGCACTCCTCCCCGGCCAGGCCCGTCACTGTCCTGGGCCCCCGCCTGACCGGCTCCTCCCCGCCCGGCCTGTCACCGTCCTCTGCCCCTGCCTGACATGCTCCTTCCCGCCCGGCCTCTCACCGTCCTCGGCCCCTGCCTGACCGGCTCCTCCGTCGCCTGGGCCTTCCAAGGGCTTGGTGTGGACGCTGCTTCCAGGAAGCCCTCCAGAAACCCGGCAGCAGGGTGGCCGCAGCAGTCTCCAGCAGCCGTCCCTAAGTCGCGTGAGTGCGGGGGACGTGCCCCCGCTGTGCCCCCGCGGGGGCCCAGCCTGGTGTCTTCCCTGAGGCCCTGCGGCTGCCGGCTGCCGCTCCCCGCAAGGGGAGAGCCGCGGAGGTGGGGACCGCCTCCTCATGGGGACGTACACGCAGCTCTCCACGTCGGATTCCGGGGCTCTCTGTCCTGCCCGAAGGCCCAGCTGGCCTGCGGGTCCTTAGAGTGGCAAAAACATCCGAAAACTGAGACTGAGGGTCCGGTGGGTGTCTGCACTTTTGTGCTGGGCACCCCAGGGAGGCCCGGGGGCTGGCTGGACAACGTGGTCTGCTGGGCGGGGGGGTTGGAGGAGCAACTGATGCCCTTTGCACTTTGGGTAGCAAGAGTCTGAGGTGTCTCTGAGCCCTGTGCCATGTCGGGGGGGGGCGGGGGGGGCGGGGGGGAGGAGGAGGAGGAGGAGGAGGAGGTGGGAAGGGCCGGGGCCTGCAGTCCTGTTCCCGGGGTGGCACGGCAAGTGGCTTCTTGCACAGGCTGCTTGGCCTGGGCTCCCCGCACCTGGGCCTTTGGAGGACTGGCCCTGTGCTTGCCAACACTTCCTGCAGGGACCCAGAGCTGGGAGGTTGCATCTCTCAGCCCTGGGTCGGGCAGAGCCCCAGCGGGCCATGCCCACCACCTCTCTCAGCACCGGTCCCCCAGAAGGCTCCTTTGGGACCAGGATTCTCTTGCGGTGACTCTTTAAGGTCTGGCCCCTGGATGGAGGGGCACCAGGAGTAGAGGAGCAGGAAGGGGAAGGGGGTGGCCATGCGAGGGGACACTTTGAGGCCAAGTCCCAGCTTCAGCCTGATCCTCCTGGGAACCCCGCTCTGAGACAAGGAGCCGGGCTTCGCATTCCCACAGCAGCCAGTCGTGGGCTGAGGACACCTGGGGCGTTGGGAACTCCCTGGCTTCTCCTTGGTTTAACATCTAGAGCTGCTTGGGAATCGCGCCGCCACACACACCCGAGTGCAGGTGTCTTCCGCACAGACTGCGGGCCTCGCTCTTCTGAAGGCCGCTAGCTCGCCACCCACCCACGGGTGAACCTGGTCAGGGTGCTTTCTCTAAGGGGCAGACTCTTTTCCGGGCGGGCTACCGGTGTCTCTGTTTGCTCGTTTCTTTCTTCCATTTCGGGAAAGTCTTCCTTGCTGGGTGTGGAAATCTCCTATGCCTTCCCTCGCCTATTCTGTCAGCTTTCAAATTCTCTTTCAGTTGCCACCCTCACAGATGGATTAGGAAACTCTTTCCGGTGCACTCATTAGTGAAATGACCTCAATGAAGCTGGAATCCAATATCTAATGGCCGATTTTTAGCGAGTCCACACGCCAGGGTGGTTGGGGGGCAATGCAGCCCCGGCCAGGCCCAGGCCCCTTGGACTGGGCCACAGGAGGACACAGAGGAGGGTCCCGGCCCCCACGAAGCGGTGCCGGCAGTTCTCCACGGGGTTGGGCGTTTTCCAGAGGTAGGAGATGGAGGGGACTGATTTCTTCAGCGCCCCCCAAACCACGCCACCCCACCCCACCCATGGGACACATCCCCAGAGAGAGACGCCCCATACACTGGCTGTGCCCCAGCCCTGGCCCGGGGGAATAGGCGGCAGCCCACCCACAGGGCGAGGGGGGGGCGCAGCTGAAAGGGGTTGTGGGGGAGGGCGGCCCCTGGCTGGGGTCAAAGGGCGAGCGCCCCGCGCGTGCGCAGTCAGCGGCAGCGACGCGCCGGGGGTGGGCAGCGGGTAGGTGAAGGAGGCCGGGCGAGGAGACGAGGGGGGCTGGGAGGGCTCCACCTTGGCGAGTCCAGCCGTGGAGGCGTATCTTGTGTGAGTGAGTGTGAGTGTGTGTGTGTGTGTATAGAGAGACAGCCCCCCGCCCCGCCCCGCCCCGCCCCGCCCATCACCCCCGTCCCTGGGAGCCCGCGGGACCCGGCCGGCGAACTCAACAGGCCCGGCCCGCCGCGGGGCCTGGGGCGGGAGGCGGCGGCGGCCGCCGTCTAGGGCCACACCACCCTGAACGCCCCGATCTCGTCTGGTCTCGGAAGCTAAGCAGGGTCGGGCCTGGCTAGTGCTTGGATGGGAGACCGCCTGGGAATACCGGGTGCCACAGGCTGCTTCTTTTTTTTTTTTTTTTGCCTCTTGTTCTGTCCCCTTTCTGGGAGCGCGGCGGCGGCCCGGGGTGGGGGTGACCCCAACCCTCAGCGCCCGCCGCGGTGCCTGGAGCCCCAGCCCGCACCGTGGGGCCTCCTCTTGTCCCAAGCCGCGACACCGCCGCCACGCGGCAGCATGCGTGGCATCTGGACTGTCAGGTCTCAGACCAAAGGTCTGCTCTGTGGGAACCGACACGCTGGAGGAAACCTTGAGAGTCTGAGAGGGGAGGGAGTTCCAGAAGAAGGCCAGGATGTCATTTTGAGGGAGTATGTGACCAGAACTCGTCCCGTTGCTTTTGGGGTACTATGGGCTACACGCAGGAATCTTTGGTGGTGGCACCTGATGTTGGGGGATCCGGAGTCACACCCAGACCTGCTCCACAGGCCTCCTTTTACTTTTCTCTTCGGATTCATTATTTTTAAAAAGTGTCTCTTACCTCTATTATTGCATTTCCTTTCCTCTCTCTTTTCAAGCAGATGATGGGAGTACAAGTATTCAGGTGACATGTGTTGCCCGTGCCCCCCTCCCCCCTGTGTTCTTATTCATATACCTCTCATGTTGTTCCAGCGTATTGTGGGGGTACCAATGTTAAGGTCGGGTACGTTGCCCTCTCCAAGCCTCCCCCCTCGGGTCAGAGCTTCAAGTGCGCCCATCCCCCAGTCGGTGCGCACCCACCCCATGCCTAATGGATGTGTATGCCCCTCCCCTCCCCCCACCCGCCCGACACCCACCCGATGAAGGTGATTCCTCTCTGTCCACTTAGGTGTCCATCCGTTCCTACCAGTTTGCTGGTGAGCGCGCTCACGTGGTGCTCGTGTGTCCATTCTTGGGATACTTGGCCTACTGGAACGGGTTCCAGCTCTGGCCAGGAGAACACGAGAGGTGCCCTCTCACCGCTGCTCCTCACAGCCGAATGGCACTCCGTGGTGTCCACGCGCCACATTTTATTAATGCACTCCTGGATGGATGGGCACTCGGGTCGCTTCCACGTCTTTGCGATTGTGAATTGTGCCCTAACTGTAACCCTAACCCTTACCCAGCCCGTCTCCTCTGCCCCTGCCTGACGCACTCCTCCCCGGCCAGGCCCGTCACTGTCCTGGGCCCCCGCCTGACCGGCTCCTCCCCGCCCGGCCTGTCACCGTCCTCTGCCCCTGCCTGACATGCTCCTTCCCGCCCGGCCTCTCACCGTCCTCGGCCCCTGCCTGACCGGCTCCTCCGTCGCCTGGGCCTTCCAAGGGCTTGGTGTGGACGCTGCTTCCAGGAAGCCCTCCAGAAACCCGGCAGCAGGGTGGCCGCAGCAGTCTCCAGCAGCCGTCCCTAAGTCGCGTGAGTGCGGGGGACGTGCCCCCGCTGTGCCCCCGCGGGGGCCCAGCCTGGTGTCTTCCCTGAGGCCCTGCGGCTGCCGGCTGCCGCTCCCCGCAAGGGGAGAGCCGCGGAGGTGGGGACCGCCTCCTCATGGGGACGTACACGCAGCTCTCCACGTCGGATTCCGGGGCTCTCTGTCCTGCCCGAAGGCCCAGCTGGCCTGCGGGTCCTTAGAGTGGCAAAAACATCCGAAAACTGAGACTGAGGGTCCGGTGGGTGTCTGCACTTTTGTGCTGGGCACCCCAGGGAGGCCCGGGGGCTGGCTGGACAACGTGGTCTGCTGGGCGGGGGGGTTGGAGGAGCAACTGATGCCCTTTGCACTTTGGGTAGCAAGAGTCTGAGGTGTCTCTGAGCCCTGTGCCATGTCGGGAGGGGGCGGGGGGTGCGGGGGGGAGGAGGAGGAGGAGGAGGAGGAGGTGGGAAGGGCCGGGGCCTGCAGTCCTGTTCCCGGGGTGGCACGGCAAGTGGCTTCTTGCACAGGCTGCTTGGCCTGGGCTCCCCGCACCTGGGCCTTTGGAGGACTGGCCCTGTGCTTGCCAACACTTCCTGCAGGGACCCAGAGCTGGGAGGTTGCATCTCTCAGCCCTGGGTCGGGCAGAGCCCCAGCGGGCCATGCCCACCACCTCTCTCAGCACCGGTCCCCCAGAAGGCTCCTTTGGGACCAGGATTCTCTTGCGGTGACTCTTTAAGGTCTGGCCCCTGGATGGAGGGGCACCAGGAGTAGAGGAGCAGGAAGGGGAAGGGGGTGGCCATGCGAGGGGACACTTTGAGGCCAAGTCCCAGCTTCAGCCTGATCCTCCTGGGAACCCCGCTCTGAGACAAGGAGCCGGGCTTCGCATTCCCACAGCAGCCAGTCGTGGGCTGAGGACACCTGGGGCGTTGGGAACTCCCTGGCTTCTCCTTGGTTTAACATCTAGAGCTGCTTGGGAATCGCGCCGCCACACACACCCGAGTGCAGGTGTCTTCCGCACAGACTGCGGGCCTCGCTCTTCTGAAGGCCGCTAGCTCGCCACCCACCCACGGGTGAACCTGGTCAGGGTGCTTTCTCTAAGGGGCAGACTCTTTTCCGGGCGGGCTACCGGTGTCTCTGTTTGCTCGTTTCTTTCTTCCATTTCGGGAAAGTCTTCCTTGCTGGGTGTGGAAATCTCCTATGCCTTCCCTCGCCTATTCTGTCAGCTTTCAAATTCTCTTTCAGTTGCCACCCTCACAGATGGATTAGGAAACTCTTTCCGGTGCACTCATTAGTGAAATGACCTCAATGAAGCTGGAATCCAATATCTAATGGCCGATTTTTAGCGAGTCCACACGCCAGGGTGGTTGGGGGGCAATGCAGCCCCGGCCAGGCCCAGGCCCCTTGGACTGGGCCACAGGAGGACACAGAGGAGGGTCCCGGCCCCCACGAAGCGGTGCCGGCAGTTCTCCACGGGGTTGGGCGTTTTCCAGAGGTAGGAGATGGAGGGGACTGATTTCTTCAGCGCCCCCCAAACCACGCCACCCCACCCCACCCATGGGACACATCCCCAGAGAGAGACGCCCCATACACTGGCTGTGCCCCAGCCCTGGCCCGGGGGAATAGGCGGCAGCCCACCCACAGGGCGAGGGGGGGGCGCAGCTGAAAGGGGTTGTGGGGGAGGGCGGCCCCTGGCTGGGGTCAAAGGGCGAGCGCCCCGCGCGTGCGCAGTCAGCGGCAGCGACGCGCCGGGGGTGGGCAGCGGGTAGGTGAAGGAGGCCGGGCGAGGAGACGAGGGGGGCTGGGAGGGCTCCACCTTGGCGAGTCCAGCCGTGGAGGCGTATCTTGTGTGAGTGAGTGTGAGTGTGTGTGTGTGTGTATAGAGAGACAGCCCCCCGCCCCGCCCCGCCCCGCCCCGCCCATCACCCCCGTCCCTGGGAGCCCGCGGGACCCGGCCGGCGAACTCAACAGGCCCGGCCCGCCGCGGGGCCTGGGGCGGGAGGCGGCGGCGGCCGCCGTCTAGGGCCACACCACCCTGAACGCCCCCGATCTCGTCTGGTCTCGGAAGCTAAGCAGGGTCGGGCCTGGCTAGTGCTTGGATGGGAGACCGCCTGGGAATACCGGGTGCCACAGGCTGCTTCTTTTTTTTTTTTTTTTGCCTCTTGTTCTGTCCCCTTTCTGGGAGCGCGGCGGCGGCCCGGGGTGGGGGTGACCCCAACCCTCAGCGCCCGCCGCGGTGCCTGGAGCCCCAGCCCGCACCGTGGGGCCTCCTCTTGTCCCAAGCCGCGACACCGCCGCCACGCGGCAGCATGCGTGGCATCTGGACTGTCAGGTCTCAGACCAAAGGTCTGCTCTGTGGGAACCGACACGCTGGAGGAAACCTTGAGAGTCTGAGAGGGGAGGGAGTTCCAGAAGAAGGCCAGGATGTCATTTTGAGGGAGTATGTGACCAGAACTCGTCCCGTTGCTTTTGGGGTACTATGGGCTACACGCAGGAATCTTTGGTGGTGGCACCTGATGTTGGGGGATCCGGAGTCACACCCAGACCTGCTCCACAGGCCTCCTTTTACTTTTCTCTTCGGATTCATTATTTTTAAAAAGTGTCTCTTACCTCTATTATTGCATTTCCTTTCCTCTCTCTTTTCAAGCAGATGATGGGAGTACAAGTATTCAGGTGACATGTGTTGCCCGTGCCCCCCTCCCCCCTGTGTTCTTATTCATATACCTCTCATGTTGTTCCAGCGTATTGTGGGGGTACCAATGTTAAGGTCGGGTACGTTGCCCTCTCCAAGCCTCCCCCCTCGGGTCAGAGCTTCAAGTGCGCCCATCCCCCAGTCGGTGCGCACCCACCCCATGCCTAATGGATGTGTATGCCCCTCCCCTCCCCCCACCCGCCCGACACCCACCCGATGAAGGTGATTCCTCTCTGTCCACTTAGGTGTCCATCCGTTCCTACCAGTTTGCTGGTGAGCGCGCTCACGTGGTGCTCGTGTGTCCATTCTTGGGATACTTGGCCTACTGGAACGGGTTCCAGCTCTGGCCAGGAGAACACGAGAGGTGCCCTCTCACCGCTGCTCCTCACAGCCGAATGGCACTCCGTGGTGTCCACGCGCCACATTTTATTAATGCACTCCTGGATGGATGGGCACTCGGGTCGCTTCCACGTCTTTGCGATTGTGAATTGTGCCCTAACTGTAACCCTAACCCTTACCCAGCCCGTCTCCTCTGCCCCTGCCTGACGCACTCCTCCCCGGCCAGGCCCGTCACTGTCCTGGGCCCCCGCCTGACCGGCTCCTCCCCGCCCGGCCTGTCACCGTCCTCTGCCCCTGCCTGACATGCTCCTTCCCGCCCGGCCTCTCACCGTCCTCGGCCCCTGCCTGACCGGCTCCTCCGTCGCCTGGGCCTTCCAAGGGCTTGGTGTGGACGCTGCTTCCAGGAAGCCCTCCAGAAACCCGGCAGCAGGGTGGCCGCAGCAGTCTCCAGCAGCCGTCCCTAAGTCGCGTGAGTGCGGGGGACGTGCCCCCGCTGTGCCCCCGCGGGGGCCCAGCCTGGTGTCTTCCCTGAGGCCCTGCGGCTGCCGGCTGCCGCTCCCCGCAAGGGGAGAGCCGCGGAGGTGGGGACCGCCTCCTCATGGGGACGTACACGCAGCTCTCCACGTCGGATTCCGGGGCTCTCTGTCCTGCCCGAAGGCCCAGCTGGCCTGCGGGTCCTTAGAGTGGCAAAAACATCCGAAAACTGAGACTGAGGGTCCGGTGGGTGTCTGCACTTTTGTGCTGGGCACCCCAGGGAGGCCCGGGGGCTGGCTGGACAACGTGGTCTGCTGGGCGGGGGGGTTGGAGGAGCAACTGATGCCCTTTGCACTTTGGGTAGCAAGAGTCTGAGGTGTCTCTGAGCCCTGTGCCATGTCGGGGGGGGGCGGGGGGGGCGGGGGGGAGGAGGAGGAGGAGGAGGAGGAGGTGGGAAGGGCCGGGGCCTGCAGTCCTGTTCCCGGGGTGGCACGGCAAGTGGCTTCTTGCACAGGCTGCTTGGCCTGGGCTCCCCGCACCTGGGCCTTTGGAGGACTGGCCCTGTGCTTGCCAACACTTCCTGCAGGGACCCAGAGCTGGGAGGTTGCATCTCTCAGCCCTGGGTCGGGCAGAGCCCCAGCGGGCCATGCCCACCACCTCTCTCAGCACCGGTCCCCCAGAAGGCTCCTTTGGGACCAGGATTCTCTTGCGGTGACTCTTTAAGGTCTGGCCCCTGGATGGAGGGGCACCAGGAGTAGAGGAGCAGGAAGGGGAAGGGGGTGGCCATGCGAGGGGACACTTTGAGGCCAAGTCCCAGCTTCAGCCTGATCCTCCTGGGAACCCCGCTCTGAGACAAGGAGCCGGGCTTCGCATTCCCACAGCAGCCAGTCGTGGGCTGAGGACACCTGGGGCGTTGGGAACTCCCTGGCTTCTCCTTGGTTTAACATCTAGAGCTGCTTGGGAATCGCGCCGCCACACACACCCGAGTGCAGGTGTCTTCCGCACAGACTGCGGGCCTCGCTCTTCTGAAGGCCGCTAGCTCGCCACCCACCCACGGGTGAACCTGGTCAGGGTGCTTTCTCTAAGGGGCAGACTCTTTTCCGGGCGGGCTACCGGTGTCTCTGTTTGCTCGTTTCTTTCTTCCATTTCGGGAAAGTCTTCCTTGCTGGGTGTGGAAATCTCCTATGCCTTCCCTCGCCTATTCTGTCAGCTTTCAAATTCTCTTTCAGTTGCCACCCTCACAGATGGATTAGGAAACTCTTTCCGGTGCACTCATTAGTGAAATGACCTCAATGAAGCTGGAATCCAATATCTAATGGCCGATTTTTAGCGAGTCCACACGCCAGGGTGGTTGGGGGGCAATGCAGCCCCGGCCAGGCCCAGGCCCCTTGGACTGGGCCACAGGAGGACACAGAGGAGGGTCCCGGCCCCCACGAAGCGGTGCCGGCAGTTCTCCACGGGGTTGGGCGTTTTCCAGAGGTAGGAGATGGAGGGGACTGATTTCTTCAGCGCCCCCCAAACCACGCCACCCCACCCCACCCATGGGACACATCCCCAGAGAGAGACGCCCCATACACTGGCTGTGCCCCAGCCCTGGCCCGGGGGAATAGGCGGCAGCCCACCCACAGGGCGAGGGGGGGGCGCAGCTGAAAGGGGTTGTGGGGGAGGGCGGCCCCTGGCTGGGGTCAAAGGGCGAGCGCCCCGCGCGTGCGCAGTCAGCGGCAGCGACGCGCCGGGGGTGGGCAGCGGGTAGGTGAAGGAGGCCGGGCGAGGAGACGAGGGGGGCTGGGAGGGCTCCACCTTGGCGAGTCCAGCCGTGGAGGCGTATCTTGTGTGAGTGAGTGTGAGTGTGTGTGTGTGTGTATAGAGAGACAGCCCCCCGCCCCGCCCCGCCCCGCCCCGCCCATCACCCCCGTCCCTGGGAGCCCGCGGGACCCGGCCGGCGAACTCAACAGGCCCGGCCCGCCGCGGGGCCTGGGGCGGGAGGCGGCGGCGGCCGCCGTCTAGGGCCACACCACCCTGAACGCCCCCGATCTCGTCTGGTCTCGGAAGCTAAGCAAGGTCGGGCCTGGCTAGTGCTTGGATGGGAGACCGCCTGGGAATACCGGGTGCCACAGGCTGCTTCTTTTTTTTTTTTTTTTGCCTCTTGTTCTGTCCCCTTTCTGGGAGCGCGGCGGCGGCCCGGGGTGGGGGTGACCCCAACCCTCAGCGCCCGCCGCGGTGCCTGGAGCCCCAGCCCGCACCGTGGGGCCTCCTCTTGTCCCAAGCCGCGACACCGCCGCCACGCGGCAGCATGCGTGGCATCTGGACTGTCAGGTCTCAGACCAAAGGTCTGCTCTGTGGGAACCGACACGCTGGAGGAAACCTTGAGAGTCTGAGAGGGGAGGGAGTTCCAGAAGAAGGCCAGGATGTCATTTTGAGGGAGTATGTGACCAGAACTCGTCCCGTTGCTTTTGGGGTACTATGGGCTACACGCAGGAATCTTTGGTGGTGGCACCTGATGTTGGGGGATCCGGAGTCACACCCAGACCTGCTCCACAGGCCTCCTTTTACTTTTCTCTTCGGATTCATTATTTTTAAAAAGTGTCTCTTACCTCTATTATTGCATTTCCTTTCCTCTCTCTTTTCAAGCAGATGATGGGAGTACAAGTATTCAGGTGACATGTGTTGCCCGTGCCCCCCTCCCCCCTGTGTTCTTATTCATATACCTCTCATGTTGTTCCAGCGTATTGTGGGGGTACCAATGTTAAGGTCGGGTACGTTGCCCTCTCCAAGCCTCCCCCCTCGGGTCAGAGCTTCAAGTGCGCCCATCCCCCAGTCGGTGCGCACCCACCCCATGCCTAATGGATGTGTATGCCCCTCCCCTCCCCCCACCCGCCCGACACCCACCCGATGAAGGTGATTCCTCTCTGTCCACTTAGGTGTCCATCCGTTCCTACCAGTTTGCTGGTGAGCGCGCTCACGTGGTGCTCGTGTGTCCATTCTTGGGATACTTGGCCTACTGGAACGGGTTCCAGCTCTGGCCAGGAGAACACGAGAGGTGCCCTCTCACCGCTGCTCCTCACAGCCGAATGGCACTCCGTGGTGTCCACGCGCCACATTTTATTAATGCACTCCTGGATGGATGGGCACTCGGGTCGCTTCCACGTCTTTGCGATTGTGAATTGTGCCCTAACTGTAACCCTAACCCTTACCCAGCCCGTCTCCTCTGCCCCTGCCTGACGCACTCCTCCCCGGCCAGGCCCGTCACTGTCCTGGGCCCCCGCCTGACCGGCTCCTCCCCGCCCGGCCTGTCACCGTCCTCTGCCCCTGCCTGACATGCTCCTTCCCGCCCGGCCTCTCACCGTCCTCGGCCCCTGCCTGACCGGCTCCTCCGTCGCCTGGGCCTTCCAAGGGCTTGGTGTGGACGCTGCTTCCAGGAAGCCCTCCAGAAACCCGGCAGCAGGGTGGCCGCAGCAGTCTCCAGCAGCCGTCCCTAAGTCGCGTGAGTGCGGGGGACGTGCCCCCGCTGTGCCCCCGCGGGGGCCCAGCCTGGTGTCTTCCCTGAGGCCCTGCGGCTGCCGGCTGCCGCTCCCCGCAAGGGGAGAGCCGCGGAGGTGGGGACCGCCTCCTCATGGGGACGTACACGCAGCTCTCCACGTCGGATTCCGGGGCTCTCTGTCCTGCCCGAAGGCCCAGCTGGCCTGCGGGTCCTTAGAGTGGCAAAAACATCCGAAAACTGAGACTGAGGGTCCGGTGGGTGTCTGCACTTTTGTGCTGGGCACCCCAGGGAGGCCCGGGGGCTGGCTGGACAACGTGGTCTGCTGGGCGGGGGGGTTGGAGGAGCAACTGATGCCCTTTGCACTTTGGGTAGCAAGAGTCTGAGGTGTCTCTGAGCCCTGTGCCATGTCGGGAGGGGGCGGGGGGTGCGGGGGGGAGGAGGAGGAGGAGGAGGAGGAGGTGGGAAGGGCCGGGGCCTGCAGTCCTGTTCCCGGGGTGGCACGGCAAGTGGCTTCTTGCACAGGCTGCTTGGCCTGGGCTCCCCGCACCTGGGCCTTTGGAGGACTGGCCCTGTGCTTGCCAACACTTCCTGCAGGGACCCAGAGCTGGGAGGTTGCATCTCTCAGCCCTGGGTCGGGCAGAGCCCCAGCGGGCCATGCCCACCACCTCTCTCAGCACCGGTCCCCCAGAAGGCTCCTTTGGGACCAGGATTCTCTTGCGGTGACTCTTTAAGGTCTGGCCCCTGGATGGAGGGGCACCAGGAGTAGAGGAGCAGGAAGGGGAAGGGGGTGGCCATGCGAGGGGACACTTTGAGGCCAAGTCCCAGCTTCAGCCTGATCCTCCTGGGAACCCCGCTCTGAGACAAGGAGCCGGGCTTCGCATTCCCACAGCAGCCAGTCGTGGGCTGAGGACACCTGGGGCGTTGGGAACTCCCTGGCTTCTCCTTGGTTTAACATCTAGAGCTGCTTGGGAATCGCGCCGCCACACACACCCGAGTGCAGGTGTCTTCCGCACAGACTGCGGGCCTCGCTCTTCTGAAGGCCGCTAGCTCGCCACCCACCCACGGGTGAACCTGGTCAGGGTGCTTTCTCTAAGGGGCAGACTCTTTTCCGGGCGGGCTACCGGTGTCTCTGTTTGCTCGTTTCTTTCTTCCATTTCGGGAAAGTCTTCCTTGCTGGGTGTGGAAATCTCCTATGCCTTCCCTCGCCTATTCTGTCAGCTTTCAAATTCTCTTTCAGTTGCCACCCTCACAGATGGATTAGGAAACTCTTTCCGGTGCACTCATTAGTGAAATGACCTCAATGAAGCTGGAATCCAATATCTAATGGCCGATTTTTAGCGAGTCCACACGCCAGGGTGGTTGGGGGGCAATGCAGCCCCGGCCAGGCCCAGGCCCCTTGGACTGGGCCACAGGAGGACACAGAGGAGGGTCCCGGCCCCCACGAAGCGGTGCCGGCAGTTCTCCACGGGGTTGGGCGTTTTCCAGAGGTAGGAGATGGAGGGGACTGATTTCTTCAGCGCCCCCCAAACCACGCCACCCCACCCCACCCATGGGACACATCCCCAGAGAGAGACGCCCCATACACTGGCTGTGCCCCAGCCCTGGCCCGGGGGAATAGGCGGCAGCCCACCCACAGGGCGAGGGGGGGGCGCAGCTGAAAGGGGTTGTGGGGGAGGGCGGCCCCTGGCTGGGGTCAAAGGGCGAGCGCCCCGCGCGTGCGCAGTCAGCGGCAGCGACGCGCCGGGGGTGGGCAGCGGGTAGGTGAAGGAGGCCGGGCGAGGAGACGAGGGGGGCTGGGAGGGCTCCACCTTGGCGAGTCCAGCCGTGGAGGCGTATCTTGTGTGAGTGAGTGTGAGTGTGTGTGTGTGTGTATAGAGAGACAGCCCCCCGCCCCGCCCCGCCCCGCCCCGCCCATCACCCCCGTCCCTGGGAGCCCGCGGGACCCGGCCGGCGAACTCAACAGGCCCGGCCCGCCGCGGGGCCTGGGGCGGGAGGCGGCGGCGGCCGCCGTCTAGGGCCACACCACCCTGAACGCCCCCGATCTCGTCTGGTCTCGGAAGCTAAGCAAGGTCGGGCCTGGCTAGTGCTTGGATGGGAGACCGCCTGGGAATACCGGGTGCCACAGGCTGCTTCTTTTTTTTTTTTTTTTGCCTCTTGTTCTGTCCCCTTTCTGGGAGCGCGGCGGCGGCCCGGGGTGGGGGTGACCCCAACCCTCAGCGCCCGCCGCGGTGCCTGGAGCCCCAGCCCGCACCGTGGGGCCTCCTCTTGTCCCAAGCCGCGACACCGCCGCCACGCGGCAGCATGCGTGGCATCTGGACTGTCAGGTCTCAGACCAAAGGTCTGCTCTGTGGGAACCGACACGCTGGAGGAAACCTTGAGAGTCTGAGAGGGGAGGGAGTTCCAGAAGAAGGCCAGGATGTCATTTTGAGGGAGTATGTGACCAGAACTCGTCCCGTTGCTTTTGGGGTACTATGGGCTACACGCAGGAATCTTTGGTGGTGGCACCTGATGTTGGGGGATCCGGAGTCACACCCAGACCTGCTCCACAGGCCTCCTTTTACTTTTCTCTTCGGATTCATTATTTTTAAAAAGTGTCTCTTACCTCTATTATTGCATTTCCTTTCCTCTCTCTTTTCAAGCAGATGATGGGAGTACAAGTATTCAGGTGACATGTGTTGCCCGTGCCCCCCTCCCCCCTGTGTTCTTATTCATATACCTCTCATGTTGTTCCAGCGTATTGTGGGGGTACCAATGTTAAGGTCGGGTACGTTGCCCTCTCCAAGCCTCCCCCCTCGGGTCAGAGCTTCAAGTGCGCCCATCCCCCAGTCGGTGCGCACCCACCCCATGCCTAATGGATGTGTATGCCCCTCCCCTCCCCCCACCCGCCCGACACCCACCCGATGAAGGTGATTCCTCTCTGTCCACTTAGGTGTCCATCCGTTCCTACCAGTTTGCTGGTGAGCGCGCTCACGTGGTGCTCGTGTGTCCATTCTTGGGATACTTGGCCTACTGGAACGGGTTCCAGCTCTGGCCAGGAGAACACGAGAGGTGCCCTCTCACCGCTGCTCCTCACAGCCGAATGGCACTCCGTGGTGTCCACGCGCCACATTTTATTAATGCACTCCTGGATGGATGGGCACTCGGGTCGCTTCCACGTCTTTGCGATTGTGAATTGTGCCCTAACTGTAACCCTAACCCTTACCCAGCCCGTCTCCTCTGCCCCTGCCTGACGCACTCCTCCCCGGCCAGGCCCGTCACTGTCCTGGGCCCCCGCCTGACCGGCTCCTCCCCGCCCGGCCTGTCACCGTCCTCTGCCCCTGCCTGACATGCTCCTTCCCGCCCGGCCTCTCACCGTCCTCGGCCCCTGCCTGACCGGCTCCTCCGTCGCCTGGGCCTTCCAAGGGCTTGGTGTGGACGCTGCTTCCAGGAAGCCCTCCAGAAACCCGGCAGCAGGGTGGCCGCAGCAGTCTCCAGCAGCCGTCCCTAAGTCGCGTGAGTGCGGGGGACGTGCCCCCGCTGTGCCCCCGCGGGGGCCCAGCCTGGTGTCTTCCCTGAGGCCCTGCGGCTGCCGGCTGCCGCTCCCCGCAAGGGGAGAGCCGCGGAGGTGGGGACCGCCTCCTCATGGGGACGTACACGCAGCTCTCCACGTCGGATTCCGGGGCTCTCTGTCCTGCCCGAAGGCCCAGCTGGCCTGCGGGTCCTTAGAGTGGCAAAAACATCCGAAAACTGAGACTGAGGGTCCGGTGGGTGTCTGCACTTTTGTGCTGGGCACCCCAGGGAGGCCCGGGGGCTGGCTGGACAACGTGGTCTGCTGGGCGGGGGGGTTGGAGGAGCAACTGATGCCCTTTGCACTTTGGGTAGCAAGAGTCTGAGGTGTCTCTGAGCCCTGTGCCATGTCGGGGGGGGGCGGGGGGGGCGGGGGGGAGGAGGAGGAGGAGGAGGAGGAGGTGGGAAGGGCCGGGGCCTGCAGTCCTGTTCCCGGGGTGGCACGGCAAGTGGCTTCTTGCACAGGCTGCTTGGCCTGGGCTCCCCGCACCTGGGCCTTTGGAGGACTGGCCCTGTGCTTGCCAACACTTCCTGCAGGGACCCAGAGCTGGGAGGTTGCATCTCTCAGCCCTGGGTCGGGCAGAGCCCCAGCGGGCCATGCCCACCACCTCTCTCAGCACCGGTCCCCCAGAAGGCTCCTTTGGGACCAGGATTCTCTTGCGGTGACTCTTTAAGGTCTGGCCCCTGGATGGAGGGGCACCAGGAGTAGAGGAGCAGGAAGGGGAAGGGGGTGGCCATGCGAGGGGACACTTTGAGGCCAAGTCCCAGCTTCAGCCTGATCCTCCTGGGAACCCCGCTCTGAGACAAGGAGCCGGGCTTCGCATTCCCACAGCAGCCAGTCGTGGGCTGAGGACACCTGGGGCGTTGGGAACTCCCTGGCTTCTCCTTGGTTTAACATCTAGAGCTGCTTGGGAATCGCGCCGCCACACACACCCGAGTGCAGGTGTCTTCCGCACAGACTGCGGGCCTCGCTCTTCTGAAGGCCGCTAGCTCGCCACCCACCCACGGGTGAACCTGGTCAGGGTGCTTTCTCTAAGGGGCAGACTCTTTTCCGGGCGGGCTACCGGTGTCTCTGTTTGCTCGTTTCTTTCTTCCATTTCGGGAAAGTCTTCCTTGCTGGGTGTGGAAATCTCCTATGCCTTCCCTCGCCTATTCTGTCAGCTTTCAAATTCTCTTTCAGTTGCCACCCTCACAGATGGATTAGGAAACTCTTTCCGGTGCACTCATTAGTGAAATGACCTCAATGAAGCTGGAATCCAATATCTAATGGCCGATTTTTAGCGAGTCCACACGCCAGGGTGGTTGGGGGGCAATGCAGCCCCGGCCAGGCCCAGGCCCCTTGGACTGGGCCACAGGAGGACACAGAGGAGGGTCCCGGCCCCCACGAAGCGGTGCCGGCAGTTCTCCACGGGGTTGGGCGTTTTCCAGAGGTAGGAGATGGAGGGGACTGATTTCTTCAGCGCCCCCCAAACCACGCCACCCCACCCCACCCATGGGACACATCCCCAGAGAGAGACGCCCCATACACTGGCTGTGCCCCAGCCCTGGCCCGGGGGAATAGGCGGCAGCCCACCCACAGGGCGAGGGGGGGGCGCAGCTGAAAGGGGTTGTGGGGGAGGGCGGCCCCTGGCTGGGGTCAAAGGGCGAGCGCCCCGCGCGTGCGCAGTCAGCGGCAGCGACGCGCCGGGGGTGGGCAGTGGGTAGGTGAAGGAGGCCGGGCGAGGAGACGAGGGGGGCTGGGAGGGCTCCACCTTGGCGAGTCCAGCCGTGGAGGCGTATCTTGTGTGAGTGAGTGTGAGTGTGTGTGTGTGTGTATAGAGAGACAGCCCCCCGCCCCGCCCCGCCCCGCCCCGCCCATCACCCCCGTCCCTGGGAGCCCGCGGGACCCGGCCGGCGAACTCAACAGGCCCGGCCCGCCGCGGGGCCTGGGGCGGGAGGCGGCGGCGGCCGCCGTCTAGGGCCACACCACCCTGAACGCCCCCGATCTCGTCTGGTCTCGGAAGCTAAGCAGGGTCGGGCCTGGCTAGTGCTTGGATGGGAGACCGCCTGGGAATACCGGGTGCCACAGGCTGCTTCTTTTTTTTTTTTTTTTGCCTCTTGTTCTGTCCCCTTTCTGGGAGCGCGGCGGCGGCCCGGGGTGGGGGTGACCCCAACCCTCAGCGCCCGCCGCGGTGCCTGGAGCCCCAGCCCGCACCGTGGGGCCTCCTCTTGTCCCAAGCCGCGACACCGCCGCCACGCGGCAGCATGCGTGGCATCTGGACTGTCAGGTCTCAGACCAAAGGTCTGCTCTGTGGGAACCGACACGCTGGAGGAAACCTTGAGAGTCTGAGAGGGGAGGGAGTTCCAGAAGAAGGCCAGGATGTCATTTTGAGGGAGTATGTGACCAGAACTCGTCCCGTTGCTTTTGGGGTACTATGGGCTACACGCAGGAATCTTTGGTGGTGGCACCTGATGTTGGGGGATCCGGAGTCACACCCAGACCTGCTCCACAGGCCTCCTTTTACTTTTCTCTTCGGATTCATTATTTTTAAAAAGTGTCTCTTACCTCTATTATTGCATTTCCTTTCCTCTCTCTTTTCAAGCAGATGATGGGAGTACAAGTATTCAGGTGACATGTGTTGCCCGTGCCCCCCTCCCCCCTGTGTTCTTATTCATATACCTCTCATGTTGTTCCAGCGTATTGTGGGGGTACCAATGTTAAGGTCGGGTACGTTGCCCTCTCCAAGCCTCCCCCCTCGGGTCAGAGCTTCAAGTGCGCCCATCCCCCAGTCGGTGCGCACCCACCCCATGCCTAATGGATGTGTATGCCCCTCCCCTCCCCCCACCCGCCCGACACCCACCCGATGAAGGTGATTCCTCTCTGTCCACTTAGGTGTCCATCCGTTCCTACCAGTTTGCTGGTGAGCGCGCTCACGTGGTGCTCGTGTGTCCATTCTTGGGATACTTGGCCTACTGGAACGGGTTCCAGCTCTGGCCAGGAGAACACGAGAGGTGCCCTCTCACCGCTGCTCCTCACAGCCGAATGGCACTCCGTGGTGTCCACGCGCCACATTTTATTAATGCACTCCTGGATGGATGGGCACTCGGGTCGCTTCCACGTCTTTGCGATTGTGAATTGTGCCCTAACTGTCACCCTAACCCTTACCCAGCCCGTCTCCTCTGCCCCTGCCTGACGCACTCCTCCCCGGCCAGGCCCGTCACTGTCCTGGGCCCCCGCCTGACCGGCTCCTCCCCGCCCGGCCTGTCACCGTCCTCTGCCCCTGCCTGACATGCTCCTTCCCGCCCGGCCTCTCACCGTCCTCGGCCCCTGCCTGACCGGCTCCTCCGTCGCCTGGGCCTTCCAAGGGCTTGGTGTGGACGCTGCTTCCAGGAAGCCCTCCAGAAACCCGGCAGCAGGGTGGCCGCAGCAGTCTCCAGCAGCCGTCCCTAAGTCGCGTGAGTGCGGGGGACGTGCCCCCGCTGTGCCCCCGCGGGGGCCCAGCCTGGTGTCTTCCCTGAGGCCCTGCGGCTGCCGGCTGCCGCTCCCCGCAAGGGGAGAGCCGCGGAGGTGGGGACCGCCTCCTCATGGGGACGTACACGCAGCTCTCCACGTCGGATTCCGGGGCTCTCTGTCCTGCCCGAAGGCCCAGCTGGCCTGCGGGTCCTTAGAGTGGCAAAAACATCCGAAAACTGAGACTGAGGGTCCGGTGGGTGTCTGCACTTTTGTGCTGGGCACCCCAGGGAGGCCCGGGGGCTGGCTGGACAACGTGGTCTGCTGGGCGGGGGGGTTGGAGGAGCAACTGATGCCCTTTGCACTTTGGGTAGCAAGAGTCTGAGGTGTCTCTGAGCCCTGTGCCATGTCGGGGGGGGGGGCGGGGGGGGCGGGGGGGAGGAGGAGGAGGAGGAGGAGGAGGTGGGAAGGGCCGGGGCCTGCAGTCCTGTTCCCGGGGTGGCACGGCAAGTGGCTTCTTGCACAGGCTGCTTGGCCTGGGCTCCCCGCACCTGGGCCTTTGGAGGACTGGCCCTGTGCTTGCCAACACTTCCTGCAGGGACCCAGAGCTGGGAGGTTGCATCTCTCAGCCCTGGGTCGGGCAGAGCCCCAGCGGGCCATGCCCACCACCTCTCTCAGCACCGGTCCCCCAGAAGGCTCCTTTGGGACCAGGATTCTCTTGCGGTGACTCTTTAAGGTCTGGCCCCTGGATGGAGGGGCACCAGGAGTAGAGGAGCAGGAAGGGGAAGGGGGTGGCCATGCGAGGGGACACTTTGAGGCCAAGTCCCAGCTTCAGCCTGATCCTCCTGGGAACCCCGCTCTGAGACAAGGAGCCGGGCTTCGCATTCCCACAGCAGCCAGTCGTGGGCTGAGGACACCTGGGGCGTTGGGAACTCCCTGGCTTCTCCTTGGTTTAACATCTAGAGCTGCTTGGGAATCGCGCCGCCACACACACCCGAGTGCAGGTGTCTTCCGCACAGACTGCGGGCCTCGCTCTTCTGAAGGCCGCTAGCTCGCCACCCACCCACGGGTGAACCTGGTCAGGGTGCTTTCTCTAAGGGGCAGACTCTTTTCCGGGCGGGCTACCGGTGTCTCTGTTTGCTCGTTTCTTTCTTCCATTTCGGGAAAGTCTTCCTTGCTGGGTGTGGAAATCTCCTATGCCTTCCCTCGCCTATTCTGTCAGCTTTCAAATTCTCTTTCAGTTGCCACCCTCACAGATGGATTAGGAAACTCTTTCCGGTGCACTCATTAGTGAAATGACCTCAATGAAGCTGGAATCCAATATCTAATGGCCGATTTTTAGCGAGTCCACACGCCAGGGTGGTTGGGGGGCAATGCAGCCCCGGCCAGGCCCAGGCCCCTTGGACTGGGCCACAGGAGGACACAGAGGAGGGTCCCGGCCCCCACGAAGCGGTGCCGGCAGTTCTCCACGGGGTTGGGCGTTTTCCAGAGGTAGGAGATGGAGGGGACTGATTTCTTCAGCGCCCCCCAAACCACGCCACCCCACCCCACCCATGGGACACATCCCCAGAGAGAGACGCCCCATACACTGGCTGTGCCCCAGCCCTGGCCCGGGGGAATAGGCGGCAGCCCACCCACAGGGCGAGGGGGGGGCGCAGCTGAAAGGGGTTGTGGGGGAGGGCGGCCCCTGGCTGGGGTCAAAGGGCGAGCGCCCCGCGCGTGCGCAGTCAGCGGCAGCGACGCGCCGGGGGTGGGCAGCGGGTAGGTGAAGGAGGCCGGGCGAGGAGACGAGGGGGGCTGGGAGGGCTCCACCTTGGCGAGTCCAGCCGTGGAGGCGTATCTTGTGTGAGTGAGTGTGAGTGTGTGTGTGTGTGTATAGAGAGACAGCCCCCCGCCCCGCCCCGCCCCGCCCCGCCCATCACCCCCGTCCCTGGGAGCCCGCGGGACCCGGCCGGCGAACTCAACAGGCCCGGCCCGCCGCGGGGCCTGGGGCGGGAGGCGGCGGCGGCCGCCGTCTAGGGCCACACCACCCTGAACGCCCCCGATCTCGTCTGGTCTCGGAAGCTAAGCAGGGTCGGGCCTGGCTAGTGCTTGGATGGGAGACCGCCTGGGAATACCGGGTGCCACAGGCTGCTTCTTTTTTTTTTTTTTTTGCCTCTTGTTCTGTCCCCTTTCTGGGAGCGCGGCGGCGGCCCGGGGTGGGGGTGACCCCAACCCTCAGCGCCCGCCGCGGTGCCTGGAGCCCCAGCCCGCACCGTGGGGCCTCCTCTTGTCCCAAGCCGCGACACCGCCGCCACGCGGCAGCATGCGTGGCATCTGGACTGTCAGGTCTCAGACCAAAGGTCTGCTCTGTGGGAACCGACACGCTGGAGGAAACCTTGAGAGTCTGAGAGGGGAGGGAGTTCCAGAAGAAGGCCAGGATGTCATTTTGAGGGAGTATGTGACCAGAACTCGTCCCGTTGCTTTTGGGGTACTATGGGCTACACGCAGGAATCTTTGGTGGTGGCACCTGATGTTGGGGGATCCGGAGTCACACCCAGACCTGCTCCACAGGCCTCCTTTTACTTTTCTCTTCGGATTCATTATTTTTAAAAAGTGTCTCTTACCTCTATTATTGCATTTCCTTTCCTCTCTCTTTTCAAGCAGATGATGGGAGTACAAGTATTCAGGTGACATGTGTTGCCCGTGCCCCCCTCCCCCCTGTGTTCTTATTCATATACCTCTCATGTTGTTCCAGCGTATTGTGGGGGTACCAATGTTAAGGTCGGGTACGTTGCCCTCTCCAAGCCTCCCCCCTCGGGTCAGAGCTTCAAGTGCGCCCATCCCCCAGTCGGTGCGCACCCACCCCATGCCTAATGGATGTGTATGCCCCTCCCCTCCCCCCACCCGCCCGACACCCACCCGATGAAGGTGATTCCTCTCTGTCCACTTAGGTGTCCATCCGTTCCTACCAGTTTGCTGGTGAGCGCGCTCACGTGGTGCTCGTGTGTCCATTCTTGGGATACTTGGCCTACTGGAACGGGTTCCAGCTCTGGCCAGGAGAACACGAGAGGTGCCCTCTCACCGCTGCTCCTCACAGCCGAATGGCACTCCGTGGTGTCCACGCGCCACATTTTATTAATGCACTCCTGGATGGATGGGCACTCGGGTCGCTTCCACGTCTTTGCGATTGTGAATTGTGCCCTAACTGTCACCCTAACCCTTACCCAGCCCGTCTCCTCTGCCCCTGCCTGACGCACTCCTCCCCGGCCAGGCCCGTCACTGTCCTGGGCCCCCGCCTGACCGGCTCCTCCCCGCCCGGCCTGTCACCGTCCTCTGCCCCTGCCTGACATGCTCCTTCCCGCCCGGCCTCTCACCGTCCTCGGCCCCTGCCTGACCGGCTCCTCCGTCGCCTGGGCCTTCCAAGGGCTTGGTGTGGACGCTGCTTCCAGGAAGCCCTCCAGAAACCCGGCAGCAGGGTGGCCGCAGCAGTCTCCAGCAGCCGTCCCTAAGTCGCGTGAGTGCGGGGGACGTGCCCCCGCTGTGCCCCCGCGGGGGCCCAGCCTGGTGTCTTCCCTGAGGCCCTGCGGCTGCCGGCTGCCGCTCCCCGCAAGGGGAGAGCCGCGGAGGTGGGGACCGCCTCCTCATGGGGACGTACACGCAGCTCTCCACGTCGGATTCCGGGGCTCTCTGTCCTGCCCGAAGGCCCAGCTGGCCTGCGGGTCCTTAGAGTGGCAAAAACATCCGAAAACTGAGACTGAGGGTCCGGTGGGTGTCTGCACTTTTGTGCTGGGCACCCCAGGGAGGCCCGGGGGCTGGCTGGACAACGTGGTCTGCTGGGCGGGGGGGTTGGAGGAGCAACTGATGCCCTTTGCACTTTGGGTAGCAAGAGTCTGAGGTGTCTCTGAGCCCTGTGCCATGTCGGGGGGGGGCGGGGGGGGCGGGGGGGAGGAGGAGGAGGAGGAGGAGGAGGTGGGAAGGGCCGGGGCCTGCAGTCCTGTTCCCGGGGTGGCACGGCAAGTGGCTTCTTGCACAGGCTGCTTGGCCTGGGCTCCCCGCACCTGGGCCTTTGGAGGACTGGCCCTGTGCTTGCCAACACTTCCTGCAGGGACCCAGAGCTGGGAGGTTGCATCTCTCAGCCCTGGGTCGGGCAGAGCCCCAGCGGGCCATGCCCACCACCTCTCTCAGCACCGGTCCCCCAGAAGGCTCCTTTGGGACCAGGATTCTCTTGCGGTGACTCTTTAAGGTCTGGCCCCTGGATGGAGGGGCACCAGGAGTAGAGGAGCAGGAAGGGGAAGGGGGTGGCCATGCGAGGGGACACTTTGAGGCCAAGTCCCAGCTTCAGCCTGATCCTCCTGGGAACCCCGCTCTGAGACAAGGAGCCGGGCTTCGCATTCCCACAGCAGCCAGTCGTGGGCTGAGGACACCTGGGGCGTTGGGAACTCCCTGGCTTCTCCTTGGTTTAACATCTAGAGCTGCTTGGGAATCGCGCCGCCACACACACCCGAGTGCAGGTGTCTTCCGCACAGACTGCGGGCCTCGCTCTTCTGAAGGCCGCTAGCTCGCCACCCACCCACGGGTGAACCTGGTCAGGGTGCTTTCTCTAAGGGGCAGACTCTTTTCCGGGCGGGCTACCGGTGTCTCTGTTTGCTCGTTTCTTTCTTCCATTTCGGGAAAGTCTTCCTTGCTGGGTGTGGAAATCTCCTATGCCTTCCCTCGCCTATTCTGTCAGCTTTCAAATTCTCTTTCAGTTGCCACCCTCACAGATGGATTAGGAAACTCTTTCCGGTGCACTCATTAGTGAAATGACCTCAATGAAGCTGGAATCCAATATCTAATGGCCGATTTTTAGCGAGTCCACACGCCAGGGTGGTTGGGGGGCAATGCAGCCCCGGCCAGGCCCAGGCCCCTTGGACTGGGCCACAGGAGGACACAGAGGAGGGTCCCGGCCCCCACGAAGCGGTGCCGGCAGTTCTCCACGGGGTTGGGCGTTTTCCAGAGGTAGGAGATGGAGGGGACTGATTTCTTCAGCGCCCCCCAAACCACGCCACCCCACCCCACCCATGGGACACATCCCCAGAGAGAGACGCCCCATACACTGGCTGTGCCCCAGCCCTGGCCCGGGGGAATAGGCGGCAGCCCACCCACAGGGCGAGGGGGGGGCGCAGCTGAAAGGGGTTGTGGGGGAGGGCGGCCCCTGGCTGGGGTCAAAGGGCGAGCGCCCCGCGCGTGCGCAGTCAGCGGCAGCGACGCGCCGGGGGTGGGCAGCGGGTAGGTGAAGGAGGCCGGGCGAGGAGACGAGGGGGGCTGGGAGGGCTCCACCTTGGCGAGTCCAGCCGTGGAGGCGTATCTTGTGTGAGTGAGTGTGAGTGTGTGTGTGTGTGTATAGAGAGACAGCCCCCCGCCCCGCCCCGCCCCGCCCCGCCCATCACCCCCGTCCCTGGGAGCCCGCGGGACCCGGCCGGCGAACTCAACAGGCCCGGCCCGCCGCGGGGCCTGGGGCGGGAGGCGGCGGCGGCCGCCGTCTAGGGCCACACCACCCTGAACGCCCCCGATCTCGTCTGGTCTCGGAAGCTAAGCAGGGTCGGGCCTGGCTAGTGCTTGGATGGGAGACCGCCTGGGAATACCGGGTGCCACAGGCTGCTTCTTTTTTTTTTTTTTTTGCCTCTTGTTCTGTCCCCTTTCTGGGAGCGCGGCGGCGGCCCGGGGTGGGGGTGACCCCAACCCTCAGCGCCCGCCGCGGTGCCTGGAGCCCCAGCCCGCACCGTGGGGCCTCCTCTTGTCCCAAGCCGCGACACCGCCGCCACGCGGCAGCATGCGTGGCATCTGGACTGTCAGGTCTCAGACCAAAGGTCTGCTCTGTGGGAACCGACACGCTGGAGGAAACCTTGAGAGTCTGAGAGGGGAGGGAGTTCCAGAAGAAGGCCAGGATGTCATTTTGAGGGAGTATGTGACCAGAACTCGTCCCGTTGCTTTTGGGGTACTATGGGCTACACGCAGGAATCTTTGGTGGTGGCACCTGATGTTGGGGGATCCGGAGTCACACCCAGACCTGCTCCACAGGCCTCCTTTTACTTTTCTCTTCGGATTCATTATTTTTAAAAAGTGTCTCTTACCTCTATTATTGCATTTCCTTTCCTCTCTCTTTTCAAGCAGATGATGGGAGTACAAGTATTCAGGTGACATGTGTTGCCCGTGCCCCCCTCCCCCCTGTGTTCTTATTCATATACCTCTCATGTTGTTCCAGCGTATTGTGGGGGTACCAATGTTAAGGTCGGGTACGTTGCCCTCTCCAAGCCTCCCCCCTCGGGTCAGAGCTTCAAGTGCGCCCATCCCCCAGTCGGTGCGCACCCACCCCATGCCTAATGGATGTGTATGCCCCTCCCCTCCCCCCACCCGCCCGACACCCACCCGATGAAGGTGATTCCTCTCTGTCCACTTAGGTGTCCATCCGTTCCTACCAGTTTGCTGGTGAGCGCGCTCACGTGGTGCTCGTGTGTCCATTCTTGGGATACTTGGCCTACTGGAACGGGTTCCAGCTCTGGCCAGGAGAACACGAGAGGTGCCCTCTCACCGCTGCTCCTCACAGCCGAATGGCACTCCGTGGTGTCCACGCGCCACATTTTATTAATGCACTCCTGGATGGATGGGCACTCGGGTCGCTTCCACGTCTTTGCGATTGTGAATTGTGCCCTAACTGTAACCCTAACCCTTACCCAGCCCGTCTCCTCTGCCCCTGCCTGACGCACTCCTCCCCGGCCAGGCCCGTCACTGTCCTGGGCCCCCGCCTGACCGGCTCCTCCCCGCCCGGCCTGTCACCGTCCTCTGCCCCTGCCTGACATGCTCCTTCCCGCCCGGCCTCTCACCGTCCTCGGCCCCTGCCTGACCGGCTCCTCCGTCGCCTGGGCCTTCCAAGGGCTTGGTGTGGACGCTGCTTCCAGGAAGCCCTCCAGAAACCCGGCAGCAGGGTGGCCGCAGCAGTCTCCAGCAGCCGTCCCTAAGTCGCGTGAGTGCGGGGGACGTGCCCCCGCTGTGCCCCCGCGGGGGCCCAGCCTGGTGTCTTCCCTGAGGCCCTGCGGCTGCCGGCTGCCGCTCCCCGCAAGGGGAGAGCCGCGGAGGTGGGGACCGCCTCCTCATGGGGACGTACACGCAGCTCTCCACGTCGGATTCCGGGGCTCTCTGTCCTGCCCGAAGGCCCAGCTGGCCTGCGGGTCCTTAGAGTGGCAAAAACATCCGAAAACTGAGACTGAGGGTCCGGTGGGTGTCTGCACTTTTGTGCTGGGCACCCCAGGGAGGCCCGGGGGCTGGCTGGACAACGTGGTCTGCTGGGCGGGGGGGTTGGAGGAGCAACTGATGCCCTTTGCACTTTGGGTAGCAAGAGTCTGAGGTGTCTCTGAGCCCTGTGCCATGTCGGGGGGGGGCGGGGGGGGCGGGGGGGAGGAGGAGGAGGAGGAGGAGGAGGTGGGAAGGGCCGGGGCCTGCAGTCCTGTTCCCGGGGTGGCACGGCAAGTGGCTTCTTGCACAGGCTGCTTGGCCTGGGCTCCCCGCACCTGGGCCTTTGGAGGACTGGCCCTGTGCTTGCCAACACTTCCTGCAGGGACCCAGAGCTGGGAGGTTGCATCTCTCAGCCCTGGGTCGGGCAGAGCCCCAGCGGGCCATGCCCACCACCTCTCTCAGCACCGGTCCCCCAGAAGGCTCCTTTGGGACCAGGATTCTCTTGCGGTGACTCTTTAAGGTCTGGCCCCTGGATGGAGGGGCACCAGGAGTAGAGGAGCAGGAAGGGGAAGGGGGTGGCCATGCGAGGGGACACTTTGAGGCCAAGTCCCAGCTTCAGCCTGATCCTCCTGGGAACCCCGCTCTGAGACAAGGAGCCGGGCTTCGCATTCCCACAGCAGCCAGTCGTGGGCTGAGGACACCTGGGGCGTTGGGAACTCCCTGGCTTCTCCTTGGTTTAACATCTAGAGCTGCTTGGGAATCGCGCCGCCACACACACCCGAGTGCAGGTGTCTTCCGCACAGACTGCGGGCCTCGCTCTTCTGAAGGCCGCTAGCTCGCCACCCACCCACGGGTGAACCTGGTCAGGGTGCTTTCTCTAAGGGGCAGACTCTTTTCCGGGCGGGCTACCGGTGTCTCTGTTTGCTCGTTTCTTTCTTCCATTTCGGGAAAGTCTTCCTTGCTGGGTGTGGAAATCTCCTATGCCTTCCCTCGCCTATTCTGTCAGCTTTCAAATTCTCTTTCAGTTGCCACCCTCACAGATGGATTAGGAAACTCTTTCCGGTGCACTCATTAGTGAAATGACCTCAATGAAGCTGGAATCCAATATCTAATGGCCGATTTTTAGCGAGTCCACACGCCAGGGTGGTTGGGGGGCAATGCAGCCCCGGCCAGGCCCAGGCCCCTTGGACTGGGCCACAGGAGGACACAGAGGAGGGTCCCGGCCCCCACGAAGCGGTGCCGGCAGTTCTCCACGGGGTTGGGCGTTTTCCAGAGGTAGGAGATGGAGGGGACTGATTTCTTCAGCGCCCCCCAAACCACGCCACCCCACCCCACCCATGGGACACATCCCCAGAGAGAGACGCCCCATACACTGGCTGTGCCCCAGCCCTGGCCCGGGGGAATAGGCGGCAGCCCACCCACAGGGCGAGGGGGGGGCGCAGCTGAAAGGGGTTGTGGGGGAGGGCGGCCCCTGGCTGGGGTCAAAGGGCGAGCGCCCCGCGCGTGCGCAGTCAGCGGCAGCGACGCGCCGGGGGTGGGCAGCGGGTAGGTGAAGGAGGCCGGGCGAGGAGACGAGGGGGGCTGGGAGGGCTCCACCTTGGCGAGTCCAGCCGTGGAGGCGTATCTTGTGTGAGTGAGTGTGAGTGTGTGTGTGTGTGTATAGAGAGACAGCCCCCCGCCCCGCCCCGCCCCGCCCCGCCCATCACCCCCGTCCCTGGGAGCCCGCGGGACCCGGCCGGCGAACTCAACAGGCCCGGCCCGCCGCGGGGCCTGGGGCGGGAGGCGGCGGCGGCCGCCGTCTAGGGCCACACCACCCTGAACGCCCCCGATCTCGTCTGGTCTCGGAAGCTAAGCAGGGTCGGGCCTGGCTAGTGCTTGGATGGGAGACCGCCTGGGAATACCGGGTGCCACAGGCTGCTTCTTTTTTTTTTTTTTTTGCCTCTTGTTCTGTCCCCTTTCTGGGAGCGCGGCGGCGGCCCGGGGTGGGGGTGACCCCAACCCTCAGCGCCCGCCGCGGTGCCTGGAGCCCCAGCCCGCACCGTGGGGCCTCCTCTTGTCCCAAGCCGCGACACCGCCGCCACGCGGCAGCATGCGTGGCATCTGGACTGTCAGGTCTCAGACCAAAGGTCTGCTCTGTGGGAACCGACACGCTGGAGGAAACCTTGAGAGTCTGAGAGGGGAGGGAGTTCCAGAAGAAGGCCAGGATGTCATTTTGAGGGAGTATGTGACCAGAACTCGTCCCGTTGCTTTTGGGGTACTATGGGCTACACGCAGGAATCTTTGGTGGTGGCACCTGATGTTGGGGGATCCGGAGTCACACCCAGACCTGCTCCACAGGCCTCCTTTTACTTTTCTCTTCGGATTCATTATTTTTAAAAAGTGTCTCTTACCTCTATTATTGCATTTCCTTTCCTCTCTCTTTTCAAGCAGATGATGGGAGTACAAGTATTCAGGTGACATGTGTTGCCCGTGCCCCCCTCCCCCCTGTGTTCTTATTCATATACCTCTCATGTTGTTCCAGCGTATTGTGGGGGTACCAATGTTAAGGTCGGGTACGTTGCCCTCTCCAAGCCTCCCCCCTCGGGTCAGAGCTTCAAGTGCGCCCATCCCCCAGTCGGTGCGCACCCACCCCATGCCTAATGGATGTGTATGCCCCTCCCCTCCCCCCACCCGCCCGACACCCACCCGATGAAGGTGATTCCTCTCTGTCCACTTAGGTGTCCATCCGTTCCTACCAGTTTGCTGGTGAGCGCGCTCACGTGGTGCTCGTGTGTCCATTCTTGGGATACTTGGCCTACTGGAACGGGTTCCAGCTCTGGCCAGGAGAACACGAGAGGTGCCCTCTCACCGCTGCTCCTCACAGCCGAATGGCACTCCGTGGTGTCCACGCGCCACATTTTATTAATGCACTCCTGGATGGATGGGCACTCGGGTCGCTTCCACGTCTTTGCGATTGTGAATTGTGCCCTAACTGTCACCCTAACCCTTACCCAGCCCGTCTCCTCTGCCCCTGCCTGACGCACTCCTCCCCGGCCAGGCCCGTCACTGTCCTGGGCCCCCGCCTGACCGGCTCCTCCCCGCCCGGCCTGTCACCGTCCTCTGCCCCTGCCTGACATGCTCCTTCCCGCCCGGCCTCTCACCGTCCTCGGCCCCTGCCTGACCGGCTCCTCCGTCGCCTGGGCCTTCCAAGGGCTTGGTGTGGACGCTGCTTCCAGGAAGCCCTCCAGAAACCCGGCAGCAGGGTGGCCGCAGCAGTCTCCAGCAGCCGTCCCTAAGTCGCGTGAGTGCGGGGGACGTGCCCCCGCTGTGCCCCCGCGGGGGCCCAGCCTGGTGTCTTCCCTGAGGCCCTGCGGCTGCCGGCTGCCGCTCCCCGCAAGGGGAGAGCCGCGGAGGTGGGGACCGCCTCCTCATGGGGACGTACACGCAGCTCTCCACGTCGGATTCCGGGGCTCTCTGTCCTGCCCGAAGGCCCAGCTGGCCTGCGGGTCCTTAGAGTGGCAAAAACATCCGAAAACTGAGACTGAGGGTCCGGTGGGTGTCTGCACTTTTGTGCTGGGCACCCCAGGGAGGCCCGGGGGCTGGCTGGACAACGTGGTCTGCTGGGCGGGGGGGTTGGAGGAGCAACTGATGCCCTTTGCACTTTGGGTAGCAAGAGTCTGAGGTGTCTCTGAGCCCTGTGCCATGTCGGGGGGGGGCGGGGGGGGCGGGGGGGAGGAGGAGGAGGAGGAGGAGGAGGTGGGAAGGGCCGGGGCCTGCAGTCCTGTTCCCGGGGTGGCACGGCAAGTGGCTTCTTGCACAGGCTGCTTGGCCTGGGCTCCCCGCACCTGGGCCTTTGGAGGACTGGCCCTGTGCTTGCCAACACTTCCTGCAGGGACCCAGAGCTGGGAGGTTGCATCTCTCAGCCCTGGGTCGGGCAGAGCCCCAGCGGGCCATGCCCACCACCTCTCTCAGCACCGGTCCCCCAGAAGGCTCCTTTGGGACCAGGATTCTCTTGCGGTGACTCTTTAAGGTCTGGCCCCTGGATGGAGGGGCACCAGGAGTAGAGGAGCAGGAAGGGGAAGGGGGTGGCCATGCGAGGGGACACTTTGAGGCCAAGTCCCAGCTTCAGCCTGATCCTCCTGGGAACCCCGCTCTGAGACAAGGAGCCGGGCTTCGCATTCCCACAGCAGCCAGTCGTGGGCTGAGGACACCTGGGGCGTTGGGAACTCCCTGGCTTCTCCTTGGTTTAACATCTAGAGCTGCTTGGGAATCGCGCCGCCACACACACCCGAGTGCAGGTGTCTTCCGCACAGACTGCGGGCCTCGCTCTTCTGAAGGCCGCTAGCTCGCCACCCACCCACGGGTGAACCTGGTCAGGGTGCTTTCTCTAAGGGGCAGACTCTTTTCCGGGCGGGCTACCGGTGTCTCTGTTTGCTCGTTTCTTTCTTCCATTTCGGGAAAGTCTTCCTTGCTGGGTGTGGAAATCTCCTATGCCTTCCCTCGCCTATTCTGTCAGCTTTCAAATTCTCTTTCAGTTGCCACCCTCACAGATGGATTAGGAAACTCTTTCCGGTGCACTCATTAGTGAAATGACCTCAATGAAGCTGGAATCCAATATCTAATGGCCGATTTTTAGCGAGTCCACACGCCAGGGTGGTTGGGGGGCAATGCAGCCCCGGCCAGGCCCAGGCCCCTTGGACTGGGCCACAGGAGGACACAGAGGAGGGTCCCGGCCCCCACGAAGCGGTGCCGGCAGTTCTCCACGGGGTTGGGCGTTTTCCAGAGGTAGGAGATGGAGGGGACTGATTTCTTCAGCGCCCCCCAAACCACGCCACCCCACCCCACCCATGGGACACATCCCCAGAGAGAGACGCCCCATACACTGGCTGTGCCCCAGCCCTGGCCCGGGGGAATAGGCGGCAGCCCACCCACAGGGCGAGGGGGGGGCGCAGCTGAAAGGGGTTGTGGGGGAGGGCGGCACCTGGCTGGGGTCAAAGGGCGAGCGCCCCGCGCGTGCGCAGTCAGCGGCAGCGACGGCCGGGGGTGGGCAGCGGGTAGGTGAAGGAGGCCGGGCGAGGAGACGAGGGGGGCTGGGAGGGCTCCACCTTGGCGAGTCCAGCCGTGGAGGCGTATCTTGTGTGAGTGAGTGTGAGTGTGTGTGTGTGTGTATAGAGAGACAGCCCCCCGCCCCGCCCCGCCCCGCCCATCACCCCCGTCCCTGGGAGCCCGCGGGACCCGGCCGGCGAACTCAACAGGCCCGGCCCGCCGCGGGGCCTGGGGCGGGAGGCGGCGGCGGCCGCCGTCTAGGGCCACACCACCCTGAACGCCCCCGATCTCGTCTGGTCTCGGAAGCTAAGCAGGGTCGGGCCTGGCTAGTGCTTGGATGGGAGACCGCCTGGGAATACCGGGTGCCACAGGCTGCTTCTTTTTTTTTTTTTTTTGCCTCTTGTTCTGTCCCCTTTCTGGGAGCGCGGCGGCGGCCCGGGGTGGGGGTGACCCCAACCCTCAGCGCCCGCCGCGGTGCCTGGCGCCCCAGCCCGCACCGTGGGGCCTCCTCTTGTCCCAAGCCGCGACACCGCCGCCACGCGGCAGCATGCGTGGCATCTGGACTGTCAGGTCTCAGACCAAAGGTCTGCTCTGTGGGAACCGACACGCTGGAGGAAACCTTGAGAGTCTGAGAGGGGAGGGAGTTCCAGAAGAAGGCCAGGATGTCATTTTGAGGGAGTATGTGACCAGAACTCGTCCCGTTGCTTTTGGGGTACTATGGGCTACACGCAGGAATCTTTGGTGGTGGCACCTGATGTTGGGGGATCCGGAGTCACACCCAGACCTGCTCCACAGGCCTCCTTTTACTTTTCTCTTCGGATTCATTATTTTTAAAAAGTGTCTCTTACCTCTATTATTGCATTTCCTTTCCTCTCTCTTTTCAAGCAGATGATGGGAGTACAAGTATTCAGGTGACATGTGTTGCCCGTGCCCCCCTCCCCCCTGTGTTCTTATTCATATACCTCTCATGTTGTTCCAGCGTATTGTGGGGGTACCAATGTTAAGGTCGGGTACGTTGCCCTCTCCAAGCCTCCCCCCTCGGGTCAGAGCTTCAAGTGCGCCCATCCCCCAGTCGGTGCGCACCCACCCCATGCCTAATGGATGTGTATGCCCCTCCCCTCCCCCCACCCGCCCGACACCCACCCGATGAAGGTGATTCCTCTCTGTCCACTTAGGTGTCCATCCGTTCCTACCAGTTTGCTGGTGAGCGCGCTCACGTGGTGCTCGTGTGTCCATTCTTGGGATACTTGGCCTACTGGAACGGGTTCCAGCTCTGGCCAGGAGAACACGAGAGGTGCCCTCTCACCGCTGCTCCTCACAGCCGAATGGCACTCCGTGGTGTCCACGCGCCACATTTTATTAATGCACTCCTGGATGGATGGGCACTCGGGTCGCTTCCACGTCTTTGCGATTGTGAATTGTGCCCTAACTGTAACCCTAACCCTTACCCAGCCCGTCTCCTCTGCCCCTGCCTGACGCACTCCTCCCCGGCCAGGCCCGTCACTGTCCTGGGCCCCCGCCTGACCGGCTCCTCCCCGCCCGGCCTGTCACCGTCCTCTGCCCCTGCCTGACATGCTCCTTCCCGCCCGGCCTCTCACCGTCCTCGGCCCCTGCCTGACCGGCTCCTCCGTCGCCTGGGCCTTCCAAGGGCTTGGTGTGGACGCTGCTTCCAGGAAGCCCTCCAGAAACCCGGCAGCAGGGTGGCCGCAGCAGTCTCCAGCAGCCGTCCCTAAGTCGCGTGAGTGCGGGGGACGTGCCCCCGCTGTGCCCCCGCGGGGGCCCAGCCTGGTGTCTTCCCTGAGGCCCTGCGGCTGCCGGCTGCCGCTCCCCGCAAGGGGAGAGCCGCGGAGGTGGGGACCGCCTCCTCATGGGGACGTACACGCAGCTCTCCACGTCGGATTCCGGGGCTCTCTGTCCTGCCCGAAGGCCCAGCTGGCCTGCGGGTCCTTAGAGTGGCAAAAACATCCGAAAACTGAGATTGAGGGTCCGGTGGGTGTCTGCACTTTTGTGCTGGGCACCCCAGGGAGGCCCGGGGGCTGGCTGGACAACGTGGTCTGCTGGGCGGGGGGGTTGGAGGAGCAACTGATGCCCTTTGCACTTTGGGTAGCAAGAGTCTGAGGTGTCTCTGAGCCCTGTGCCATGTCGGGGGGGGGCGGGGGGTGCGGGGGGGAGGAGGAGGAGGAGGAGGAGGAGGTGGGAAGGGCCGGGGCCTGCAGTCCTGTTCCCGGGGTGGCACGGCAAGTGGCTTCTTGCACAGGCTGCTTGGCCTGGGCTCCCCGCACCTGGGCCTTTGGAGGACTGGCCCTGTGCTTGCCAACACTTCCTGCAGGGACCCAGAGCTGGGAGGTTGCATCTCTCAGCCCTGGGTCGGGCAGAGCCCCAGCGGGCCATGCCCACCACCTCTCTCAGCACCGGTCCCCCAGAAGGCTCCTTTGGGACCAGGATTCTCTTGCGGTGACTCTTTAAGGTCTGGCCCCTGGATGGAGGGGCACCAGGAGTAGAGGAGCAGGAAGGGGAAGGGGGTGGCCATGCGAGGGGACACTTTGAGGCCAAGTCCCAGCTTCAGCCTGATCCTCCTGGGAACCCCTCTCTGAGACAAGGAGCCGGGCTTCGCATTCCCACAGCAGCCAGTCGTGGGCTGAGGACACCTGGGGCGTTGGGAACTCCCTGGCTTCTCCTTGGTTTAACATCTAGAGCTGCTTGGGAATCGCGCCGCCACACACACCCGAGTGCAGGTGTCTTCCGCACAGACTGCGGGCCTCGCTCTTCTGAAGGCCGCTAGCTCGCCACCCACCCACGGGTGAACCTGGTCAGGGTGCTTTCTCTAAGGGGCAGACTCTTTTCCGGGCGGGCTACCGGTGTCTCTGTTTGCTCGTTTCTTTCTTCCATTTCGGGAAAGTCTTCCTTGCTGGGTGTGGAAATCTCCTATGCCTTCCCTCGCCTATTCTGTCAGCTTTCAAATTCTCTTTCAGTTGCCACCCTCACAGATGGATTAGGAAACTCTTTCCGGTGCACTCATTAGTGAAATGACCTCAATGAAGCTGGAATCCAATATCTAATGGCCGATTTTTAGCGAGTCCACACGCCAGGGTGGTTGGGGGGCAATGCAGCCCCGGCCAGGCCCAGGCCCCTTGGACTGGGCCACAGGAGGACACAGAGGAGGGTCCCGGCCCCCACGAAGCGGTGCCGGCAGTTCTCCACGGGGTTGGGCGTTTTCCAGAGGTAGGAGATGGAGGGGACTGATTTCTTCAGCGCCCCCCAAACCACGCCACCCCACCCCACCCATGGGACACATCCCCAGAGAGAGACGCCCCATACACTGGCTGTGCCCCAGCCCTGGCCCGGGGGAATAGGCGGCAGCCCACCCACAGGGCGAGGGGGGGGCGCAGCTGAAAGGGGTTGTGGGGGAGGGCGGCCCCTGGCTGGGGTCAAAGGGCGAGCGCCCCGCGCGTGCGCAGTCAGCGGCAGCGACGCGCCGGGGGTGGGCAGCGGGTAGGTGAAGGAGGCCGGGCGAGGAGACGAGGGGGGCTGGGAGGGCTCCACCTTGGCGAGTCCAGCCGTGGAGGCGTATCTTGTGTGAGTGAGTGTGAGTGTGTGTGTGTGTGTATAGAGAGACAGCCCCCCGCCCCGCCCCGCCCCGCCCCGCCCATCACCCCCGTCCCTGGGAGCCCGCGGGACCCGGCCGGCGAACTCAACAGGCCCGGCCCGCCGCGGGGCCTGGGGCGGGAGGCGGCGGCGGCCGCCGTCTAGGGCCACACCACCCTGAACGCCCCCGATCTCGTCTGGTCTCGGAAGCTAAGCAGGGTCGGGCCTGGCTAGTGCTTGGATGGGAGACCGCCTGGGAATACCGGGTGCCACAGGCTGCTTCTTTTTTTTTTTTTTTTGCCTCTTGTTCTGTCCCCTTTCTGGGAGCGCGGCGGCGGCCCGGGGTGGGGGTGACCCCAACCCTCAGCGCCCGCCGCGGTGCCTGGAGCCCCAGCCCGCACCGTGGGGCCTCCTCTTGTCCCAAGCCGCGACACCGCCGCCACGCGGCAGCATGCGTGGCATCTGGACTGTCAGGTCTCAGACCAAAGGTCTGCTCTGTGGGAACCGACACGCTGGAGGAAACCTTGAGAGTCTGAGAGGGGAGGGAGTTCCAGAAGAAGGCCAGGATGTCATTTTGAGGGAGTATGTGACCAGAACTCGTCCCGTTGCTTTTGGGGTACTATGGGCTACACGCAGGAATCTTTGGTGGTGGCACCTGATGTTGGGGGATCCGGAGTCACACCCAGACCTGCTCCACAGGCCTCCTTTTACTTTTCTCTTCGGATTCATTATTTTTAAAAAGTGTCTCTTACCTCTATTATTGCATTTCCTTTCCTCTCTCTTTTCAAGCAGATGATGGGAGTACAAGTATTCAGGTGACATGTGTTGCCCGTGCCCCCCTCCCCCCTGTGTTCTTATTCATATACCTCTCATGTTGTTCCAGCGTATTGTGGGGGTACCAATGTTAAGGTCGGGTACGTTGCCCTCTCCAAGCCTCCCCCCTCGGGTCAGAGCTTCAAGTGCGCCCATCCCCCAGTCGGTGCGCACCCACCCCATGCCTAATGGATGTGTATGCCCCTCCCCTCCCCCCACCCGCCCGACACCCACCCGATGAAGGTGATTCCTCTCTGTCCACTTAGGTGTCCATCCGTTCCTACCAGTTTGCTGGTGAGCGCGCTCACGTGGTGCTCGTGTGTCCATTCTTGGGATACTTGGCCTACTGGAACGGGTTCCAGCTCTGGCCAGGAGAACACGAGAGGTGCCCTCTCACCGCTGCTCCTCACAGCCGAATGGCACTCCGTGGTGTCCACGCGCCACATTTTATTAATGCACTCCTGGATGGATGGGCACTCGGGTCGCTTCCACGTCTTTGCGATTGTGAATTGTGCCCTAACTGTAACCCTAACCCTTACCCAGCCCGTCTCCTCTGCCCCTGCCTGACGCACTCCTCCCCGGCCAGGCCCGTCACTGTCCTGGGCCCCCGCCTGACCGGCTCCTCCCCGCCCGGCCTGTCACCGTCCTCTGCCCCTGCCTGACATGCTCCTTCCCGCCCGGCCTCTCACCGTCCTCGGCCCCTGCCTGACCGGCTCCTCCGTCGCCTGGGCCTTCCAAGGGCTTGGTGTGGACGCTGCTTCCAGGAAGCCCTCCAGAAACCCGGCAGCAGGGTGGCCGCAGCAGTCTCCAGCAGCCGTCCCTAAGTCGCGTGAGTGCGGGGGACGTGCCCCCGCTGTGCCCCCGCGGGGGCCCAGCCTGGTGTCTTCCCTGAGGCCCTGCGGCTGCCGGCTGCCGCTCCCCGCAAGGGGAGAGCCGCGGAGGTGGGGACCGCCTCCTCATGGGGACGTACACGCAGCTCTCCACGTCGGATTCCGGGGCTCTCTGTCCTGCCCGAAGGCCCAGCTGGCCTGCGGGTCCTTAGAGTGGCAAAAACATCCGAAAACTGAGACTGAGGGTCCGGTGGGTGTCTGCACTTTTGTGCTGGGCACCCCAGGGAGGCCCGGGGGCTGGCTGGACAACGTGGTCTGCTGGGCGGGGGGGTTGGAGGAGCAACTGATGCCCTTTGCACTTTGGGTAGCAAGAGTCTGAGGTGTCTCTGAGCCCTGTGCCATGTCGGGGGGGGGCGGGGGGGGCGGGGGGGAGGAGGAGGAGGAGGAGGAGGAGGTGGGAAGGGCCGGGGCCTGCAGTCCTGTTCCCGGGGTGGCACGGCAAGTGGCTTCTTGCACAGGCTGCTTGGCCTGGGCTCCCCGCACCTGGGCCTTTGGAGGACTGGCCCTGTGCTTGCCAACACTTCCTGCAGGGACCCAGAGCTGGGAGGTTGCATCTCTCAGCCCTGGGTCGGGCAGAGCCCCAGCGGGCCATGCCCACCACCTCTCTCAGCACCGGTCCCCCAGAAGGCTCCTTTGGGACCAGGATTCTCTTGCGGTGACTCTTTAAGGTCTGGCCCCTGGATGGAGGGGCACCAGGAGTAGAGGAGCAGGAAGGGGAAGGGGGTGGCCATGCGAGGGGACACTTTGAGGCCAAGTCCCAGCTTCAGCCTGATCCTCCTGGGAACCCCGCTCTGAGACAAGGAGCCGGGCTTCGCATTCCCACAGCAGCCAGTCGTGGGCTGAGGACACCTGGGGCGTTGGGAACTCCCTGGCTTCTCCTTGGTTTAACATCTAGAGCTGCTTGGGAATCGCGCCGCCACACACACCCGAGTGCAGGTGTCTTCCGCACAGACTGCGGGCCTCGCTCTTCTGAAGGCCGCTAGCTCGCCACCCACCCACGGGTGAACCTGGTCAGGGTGCTTTCTCTAAGGGGCAGACTCTTTTCCGGGCGGGCTACCGGTGTCTCTGTTTGCTCGTTTCTTTCTTCCATTTCGGGAAAGTCTTCCTTGCTGGGTGTGGAAATCTCCTATGCCTTCCCTCGCCTATTCTGTCAGCTTTCAAATTCTCTTTCAGTTGCCACCCTCACAGATGGATTAGGAAACTCTTTCCGGTGCACTCATTAGTGAAATGACCTCAATGAAGCTGGAATCCAATATCTAATGGCCGATTTTTAGCGAGTCCACACGCCAGGGTGGTTGGGGGGCAATGCAGCCCCGGCCAGGCCCAGGCCCCTTGGACTGGGCCACAGGAGGACACAGAGGAGGGTCCCGGCCCCCACGAAGCGGTGCCGGCAGTTCTCCACGGGGTTGGGCGTTTTCCAGAGGTAGGAGATGGAGGGGACTGATTTCTTCAGCGCCCCCCAAACCACGCCACCCCACCCCACCCATGGGACACATCCCCAGAGAGAGACGCCCCATACACTGGCTGTGCCCCAGCCCTGGCCCGGGGGAATAGGCGGCAGCCCACCCACAGGGCGAGGGGGGGGCGCAGCTGAAAGGGGTTGTGGGGGAGGGCGGCACCTGGCTGGGGTCAAAGGGCGAGCGCCCCGCGCGTGCGCAGTCAGCGGCAGCGACGGCCGGGGGTGGGCAGCGGGTAGGTGAAGGAGGCCGGGCGAGGAGACGAGGGGGGCTGGGAGGGCTCCACCTTGGCGAGTCCAGCCGTGGAGGCGTATCTTGTGTGAGTGAGTGTGAGTGTGTGTGTGTGTGTATAGAGAGACAGCCCCCCGCCCCGCCCCGCCCCGCCCATCACCCCCGTCCCTGGGAGCCCGCGGGACCCGGCCGGCGAACTCAACAGGCCCGGCCCGCCGCGGGGCCTGGGGCGGGAGGCGGCGGCGGCCGCCGTCTAGGGCCACACCACCCTGAACGCCCCCGATCTCGTCTGGTCTCGGAAGCTAAGCAGGGTCGGGCCTGGCTAGTGCTTGGATGGGAGACCGCCTGGGAATACCGGGTGCCACAGGCTGCTTCTTTTTTTTTTTTTTTTGCCTCTTGTTCTGTCCCCTTTCTGGGAGCGCGGCGGCGGCCCGGGGTGGGGGTGACCCCAACCCTCAGCGCCCGCCGCGGTGCCTGGCGCCCCAGCCCGCACCGTGGGGCCTCCTCTTGTCCCAAGCCGCGACACCGCCGCCACGCGGCAGCATGCGTGGCATCTGGACTGTCAGGTCTCAGACCAAAGGTCTGCTCTGTGGGAACCGACACGCTGGAGGAAACCTTGAGAGTCTGAGAGGGGAGGGAGTTCCAGAAGAAGGCCAGGATGTCATTTTGAGGGAGTATGTGACCAGAACTCGTCCCGTTGCTTTTGGGGTACTATGGGCTACACGCAGGAATCTTTGGTGGTGGCACCTGATGTTGGGGGATCCGGAGTCACACCCAGACCTGCTCCACAGGCCTCCTTTTACTTTTCTCTTCGGATTCATTATTTTTAAAAAGTGTCTCTTACCTCTATTATTGCATTTCCTTTCCTCTCTCTTTTCAAGCAGATGATGGGAGTACAAGTATTCAGGTGACATGTGTTGCCCGTGCCCCCCTCCCCCCTGTGTTCTTATTCATATACCTCTCATGTTGTTCCAGCGTATTGTGGGGGTACCAATGTTAAGGTCGGGTACGTTGCCCTCTCCAAGCCTCCCCCCTCGGGTCAGAGCTTCAAGTGCGCCCATCCCCCAGTCGGTGCGCACCCACCCCATGCCTAATGGATGTGTATGCCCCTCCCCTCCCCCCACCCGCCCGACACCCACCCGATGAAGGTGATTCCTCTCTGTCCACTTAGGTGTCCATCCGTTCCTACCAGTTTGCTGGTGAGCGCGCTCACGTGGTGCTCGTGTGTCCATTCTTGGGATACTTGGCCTACTGGAACGGGTTCCAGCTCTGGCCAGGAGAACACGAGAGGTGCCCTCTCACCGCTGCTCCTCACAGCCGAATGGCACTCCGTGGTGTCCACGCGCCACATTTTATTAATGCACTCCTGGATGGATGGGCACTCGGGTCGCTTCCACGTCTTTGCGATTGTGAATTGTGCCCTAACTGTCACCCTAACCCTTACCCAGCCCGTCTCCTCTGCCCCTGCCTGACGCACTCCTCCCCGGCCAGGCCCGTCACTGTCCTGGGCCCCCGCCTGACCGGCTCCTCCCCGCCCGGCCTGTCACCGTCCTCTGCCCCTGCCTGACATGCTCCTTCCCGCCCGGCCTCTCACCGTCCTCGGCCCCTGCCTGACCGGCTCCTCCGTCGCCTGGGCCTTCCAAGGGCTTGGTGTGGACGCTGCTTCCAGGAAGCCCTCCAGAAACCCGGCAGCAGGGTGGCCGCAGCAGTCTCCAGCAGCCGTCCCTAAGTCGCGTGAGTGCGGGGGACGTGCCCCCGCTGTGCCCCCGCGGGGGCCCAGCCTGGTGTCTTCCCTGAGGCCCTGCGGCTGCCGGCTGCCGCTCCCCGCAAGGGGAGAGCCGCGGAGGTGGGGACCGCCTCCTCATGGGGACGTACACGCAGCTCTCCACGTCGGATTCCGGGGCTCTCTGTCCTGCCCGAAGGCCCAGCTGGCCTGCGGGTCCTTAGAGTGGCAAAAACATCCGAAAACTGAGACTGAGGGTCCGGTGGGTGTCTGCACTTTTGTGCTGGGCACCCCAGGGAGGCCCGGGGGCTGGCTGGACAACGTGGTCTGCTGGGCGGGGGGGTTGGAGGAGCAACTGATGCCCTTTGCACTTTGGGTAGCAAGAGTCTGAGGTGTCTCTGAGCCCTGTGCCATGTCGGGGGGGGGCGGGGGGGGCGGGGGGGAGGAGGAGGAGGAGGAGGAGGAGGTGGGAAGGGCCGGGGCCTGCAGTCCTGTTCCCGGGGTGGCACGGCAAGTGGCTTCTTGCACAGGCTGCTTGGCCTGGGCTCCCCGCACCTGGGCCTTTGGAGGACTGGCCCTGTGCTTGCCAACACTTCCTGCAGGGACCCAGAGCTGGGAGGTTGCATCTCTCAGCCCTGGGTCGGGCAGAGCCCCAGCGGGCCATGCCCACCACCTCTCTCAGCACCGGTCCCCCAGAAGGCTCCTTTGGGACCAGGATTCTCTTGCGGTGACTCTTTAAGGTCTGGCCCCTGGATGGAGGGGCACCAGGAGTAGAGGAGCAGGAAGGGGAAGGGGGTGGCCATGCGAGGGGACACTTTGAGGCCAAGTCCCAGCTTCAGCCTGATCCTCCTGGGAACCCCTCTCTGAGACAAGGAGCCGGGCTTCGCATTCCCACAGCAGCCAGTCGTGGGCTGAGGACACCTGGGGCGTTGGGAACTCCCTGGCTTCTCCTTGGTTTAACATCTAGAGCTGCTTGGGAATCGCGCCGCCACACACACCCGAGTGCAGGTGTCTTCCGCACAGACTGCGGGCCTCGCTCTTCTGAAGGCCGCTAGCTCGCCACCCACCCACGGGTGAACCTGGTCAGGGTGCTTTCTCTCAGGGGCAGACTCTTTTCCGGGCGGGCTACCGGTGTCTCTGTTTGCTCGTTTCTTTCTTCCATTTCGGGAAAGTCTTCCTTGCTGGGTGTGGAAATCTCCTATGCCTTCCCTCGCCTATTCTGTCAGCTTGAAAATTCTCTTTCAGTTGCCACCCTCACAGATGGATTAGGAAACTCTTTCCGGTGCACTCATTAGTGAAATGACCTCAATGAAGCTGGAATCCAATATCTAATGGCCGATTTTTAGCGAGTCCACACGCCAGGGTGGTTGGGGGGCAATGCAGCCCCGGCCAGGCCCAGGCCCCTTGGACTGGGCCACAGGAGGACACAGAGGAGGGTCCCGGCCCCCACGAAGCGGTGCCGGCAGTTCTCCACGGGGTTGGGCGTTTTCCAGAGGTAGGAGATGGAGGGGACTGATTTCTTCAGCGCCCCCCAAACCACGCCACCCCACCCCACCCATGGGACACATCCCCAGAGAGAGACGCCCCATACACTGGCTGTGCCCCAGCCCTGGCCCGGGGGAATAGGCGGCAGCCCACCCACAGGGCGAGGGGGGGGCGCAGCTGAAAGGGGTTGTGGGGGAGGGCGGCCCCTGGCTGGGGTCAAAGGGCGAGCGCCCCGCGCGTGCGCAGTCAGCGGCAGCGACGCGCCGGGGGTGGGCAGCGGGTAGGTGAAGGAGGCCGGGCGAGGAGACGAGGGGGGCTGGGAGGGCTCCACCTTGGCGAGTCCAGCCGTGGAGGCGTATCTTGTGTGAGTGAGTGTGAGTGTGTGTGTGTGTGTATAGAGAGACAGCCCCCCGCCCCGCCCCGCCCCGCCCCGCCCATCACCCCCGTCCCTGGGAGCCCGCGGGACCCGGCCGGCGAACTCAACAGGCCCGGCCCGCCGCGGGGCCTGGGGCGGGAGGCGGCGGCGGCCGCCGTCTAGGGCCACACCACCCTGAACGCCCCCGATCTCGTCTGGTCTCGGAAGCTAAGCAGGGTCGGGCCTGGCTAGTGCTTGGATGGGAGACCGCCTGGGAATACCGGGTGCCACAGGCTGCTTCTTTTTTTTTTTTTTTTGCCTCTTGTTCTGTCCCCTTTCTGGGAGCGCGGCGGCGGCCCGGGGTGGGGGTGACCCCAACCCTCAGCGCCCGCCGCGGTGCCTGGAGCCCCAGCCCGCACCGTGGGGCCTCCTCTTGTCCCAAGCCGCGACACCGCCGCCACGCGGCAGCATGCGTGGCATCTGGACTGTCAGGTCTCAGACCAAAGGTCTGCTCTGTGGGAACCGACACGCTGGAGGAAACCTTGAGAGTCTGAGAGGGGAGGGAGTTCCAGAAGAAGGCCAGGATGTCATTTTGAGGGAGTATGTGACCAGAACTCGTCCCGTTGCTTTTGGGGTACTATGGGCTACACGCAGGAATCTTTGGTGGTGGCACCTGATGTTGGGGGATCCGGAGTCACACCCAGACCTGCTCCACAGGCCTCCTTTTACTTTTCTCTTCGGATTCATTATTTTTAAAAAGTGTCTCTTACCTCTATTATTGCATTTCCTTTCCTCTCTCTTTTCAAGCAGATGATGGGAGTACAAGTATTCAGGTGACATGTGTTGCCCGTGCCCCCCTCCCCCCTGTGTTCTTATTCATATACCTCTCATGTTGTTCCAGCGTATTGTGGGGGTACCAATGTTAAGGTCGGGTACGTTGCCCTCTCCAAGCCTCCCCCCTCGGGTCAGAGCTTCAAGTGCGCCCATCCCCCAGTCGGTGCGCACCCACCCCATGCCTAATGGATGTGTATGCCCCTCCCCTCCCCCCACCCGCCCGACACCCACCCGATGAAGGTGATTCCTCTCTGTCCACTTAGGTGTCCATCCGTTCCTACCAGTTTGCTGGTGAGCGCGCTCACGTGGTGCTCGTGTGTCCATTCTTGGGATACTTGGCCTACTGGAACGGGTTCCAGCTCTGGCCAGGAGAACACGAGAGGTGCCCTCTCACCGCTGCTCCTCACAGCCGAATGGCACTCCGTGGTGTCCACGCGCCACATTTTATTAATGCACTCCTGGATGGATGGGCACTCGGGTCGCTTCCACGTCTTTGCGATTGTGAATTGTGCCCTAACTGTCACCCTAACCCTTACCCAGCCCGTCTCCTCTGCCCCTGCCTGACGCACTCCTCCCCGGCCAGGCCCGTCACTGTCCTGGGCCCCCGCCTGACCGGCTCCTCCCCGCCCGGCCTGTCACCGTCCTCTGCCCCTGCCTGACATGCTCCTTCCCGCCCGGCCTCTCACCGTCCTCGGCCCCTGCCTGACCGGCTCCTCCGTCGCCTGGGCCTTCCAAGGGCTTGGTGTGGACGCTGCTTCCAGGAAGCCCTCCAGAAACCCGGCAGCAGGGTGGCCGCAGCAGTCTCCAGCAGCCGTCCCTAAGTCGCGTGAGTGCGGGGGACGTGCCCCCGCTGTGCCCCCGCGGGGGCCCAGCCTGGTGTCTTCCCTGAGGCCCTGCGGCTGCCGGCTGCCGCTCCCCGCAAGGGGAGAGCCGCGGAGGTGGGGACCGCCTCCTCATGGGGACGTACACGCAGCTCTCCACGTCGGATTCCGGGGCTCTCTGTCCTGCCCGAAGGCCCAGCTGGCCTGCGGGTCCTTAGAGTGGCAAAAACATCCGAAAACTGAGACTGAGGGTCCGGTGGGTGTCTGCACTTTTGTGCTGGGCACCCCAGGGAGGCCCGGGGGCTGGCTGGACAACGTGGTCTGCTGGGCGGGGGGGTTGGAGGAGCAACTGATGCCCTTTGCACTTTGGGTAGCAAGAGTCTGAGGTGTCTCTGAGCCCTGTGCCATGTCGGGGGGGGGCGGGGGGGGCGGGGGGGAGGAGGAGGAGGAGGAGGAGGAGGTGGGAAGGGCCGGGGCCTGCAGTCCTGTTCCCGGGGTGGCACGGCAAGTGGCTTCTTGCACAGGCTGCTTGGCCTGGGCTCCCCGCACCTGGGCCTTTGGAGGACTGGCCCTGTGCTTGCCAACACTTCCTGCAGGGACCCAGAGCTGGGAGGTTGCATCTCTCAGCCCTGGGTCGGGCAGAGCCCCAGCGGGCCATGCCCACCACCTCTCTCAGCACCGGTCCCCCAGAAGGCTCCTTTGGGACCAGGATTCTCTTGCGGTGACTCTTTAAGGTCTGGCCCCTGGATGGAGGGGCACCAGGAGTAGAGGAGCAGGAAGGGGAAGGGGGTGGCCATGCGAGGGGACACTTTGAGGCCAAGTCCCAGCTTCAGCCTGATCCTCCTGGGAACCCCTCTCTGAGACAAGGAGCCGGGCTTCGCATTCCCACAGCAGCCAGTCGTGGGCTGAGGACACCTGGGGCGTTGGGAACTCCCTGGCTTCTCCTTGGTTTAACATCTAGAGCTGCTTGGGAATCGCGCCGCCACACACACCCGAGTGCAGGTGTCTTCCGCACAGACTGCGGGCCTCGCTCTTCTGAAGGCCGCTAGCTCGCCACCCACCCACGGGTGAACCTGGTCAGGGTGCTTTCTCTAAGGGGCAGACTCTTTTCCGGGCGGGCTACCGGTGTCTCTGTTTGCTCGTTTCTTTCTTCCATTTCGGGAAAGTCTTCCTTGCTGGGTGTGGAAATCTCCTATGCCTTCCCTCGCCTATTCTGTCAGCTTTCAAATTCTCTTTCAGTTGCCACCCTCACAGATGGATTAGGAAACTCTTTCCGGTGCACTCATTAGTGAAATGACCTCAATGAAGCTGGAATCCAATATCTAATGGCCGATTTTTAGCGAGTCCACACGCCAGGGTGGTTGGGGGGCAATGCAGCCCCGGCCAGGCCCAGGCCCCTTGGACTGGGCCACAGGAGGACACAGAGGAGGGTCCCGGCCCCCACGAAGCGGTGCCGGCAGTTCTCCACGGGGTTGGGCGTTTTCCAGAGGTAGGAGATGGAGGGGACTGATTTCTTCAGCGCCCCCCAAACCACGCCACCCCACCCCACCCATGGGACACATCCCCAGAGAGAGACGCCCCATACACTGGCTGTGCCCCAGCCCTGGCCCGGGGGAATAGGCGGCAGCCCACCCACAGGGCGAGGGGGGGGCGCAGCTGAAAGGGGTTGTGGGGGAGGGCGGCCCCTGGCTGGGGTCAAAGGGCGAGCGCCCCGCGCGTGCGCAGTCAGCGGCAGCGACGCGCCGGGGGTGGGCAGCGGGTAGGTGAAGGAGGCCGGGCGAGGAGACGAGGGGGGCTGGGAGGGCTCCACCTTGGCGAGTCCAGCCGTGGAGGCGTATCTTGTGTGAGTGAGTGTGAGTGTGTGTGTGTGTGTATAGAGAGACAGCCCCCCGCCCCGCCCCGCCCCGCCCCGCCCATCACCCCCGTCCCTGGGAGCCCGCGGGACCCGGCCGGCGAACTCAACAGGCCCGGCCCGCCGCGGGGCCTGGGGCGGGAGGCGGCGGCGGCCGCCGTCTAGGGCCACACCACCCTGAACGCCCCCGATCTCGTCTGGTCTCGGAAGCTAAGCAGGGTCGGGCCTGGCTAGTGCTTGGATGGGAGACCGCCTGGGAATACCGGGTGCCACAGGCTGCTTCTTTTTTTTTTTTTTTTGCCTCTTGTTCTGTCCCCTTTCTGGGAGCGCGGCGGCGGCCCGGGGTGGGGGTGACCCCAACCCTCAGCGCCCGCCGCGGTGCCTGGAGCCCCAGCCCGCACCGTGGGGCCTCCTCTTGTCCCAAGCCGCGACACCGCCGCCACGCGGCAGCATGCGTGGCATCTGGACTGTCAGGTCTCAGACCAAAGGTCTGCTCTGTGGGAACCGACACGCTGGAGGAAACCTTGAGAGTCTGAGAGGGGAGGGAGTTCCAGAAGAAGGCCAGGATGTCATTTTGAGGGAGTATGTGACCAGAACTCGTCCCGTTGCTTTTGGGGTACTATGGGCTACACGCAGGAATCTTTGGTGGTGGCACCTGATGTTGGGGGATCCGGAGTCACACCCAGACCTGCTCCACAGGCCTCCTTTTACTTTTCTCTTCGGATTCATTATTTTTAAAAAGTGTCTCTTACCTCTATTATTGCATTTCCTTTCCTCTCTCTTTTCAAGCAGATGATGGGAGTACAAGTATTCAGGTGACATGTGTTGCCCGTGCCCCCCTCCCCCCTGTGTTCTTATTCATATACCTCTCATGTTGTTCCAGCGTATTGTGGGGGTACCAATGTTAAGGTCGGGTACGTTGCCCTCTCCAAGCCTCCCCCCTCGGGTCAGAGCTTCAAGTGCGCCCATCCCCCAGTCGGTGCGCACCCACCCCATGCCTAATGGATGTGTATGCCCCTCCCCTCCCCCCACCCGCCCGACACCCACCCGATGAAGGTGATTCCTCTCTGTCCACTTAGGTGTCCATCCGTTCCTACCAGTTTGCTGGTGAGCGCGCTCACGTGGTGCTCGTGTGTCCATTCTTGGGATACTTGGCCTACTGGAACGGGTTCCAGCTCTGGCCAGGAGAACACGAGAGGTGCCCTCTCACCGCTGCTCCTCACAGCCGAATGGCACTCCGTGGTGTCCACGCGCCACATTTTATTAATGCACTCCTGGATGGATGGGCACTCGGGTCGCTTCCACGTCTTTGCGATTGTGAATTGTGCCCTAACTGTAACCCTAACCCTTACCCAGCCCGTCTCCTCTGCCCCTGCCTGACGCACTCCTCCCCGGCCAGGCCCGTCACTGTCCTGGGCCCCCGCCTGACCGGCTCCTCCCCGCCCGGCCTGTCACCGTCCTCTGCCCCTGCCTGACATGCTCCTTCCCGCCCGGCCTCTCACCGTCCTCGGCCCCTGCCTGACCGGCTCCTCCGTCGCCTGGGCCTTCCAAGGGCTTGGTGTGGACGCTGCTTCCAGGAAGCCCTCCAGAAACCCGGCAGCAGGGTGGCCGCAGCAGTCTCCAGCAGCCGTCCCTAAGTCGCGTGAGTGCGGGGGACGTGCCCCCGCTGTGCCCCCGCGGGGGCCCAGCCTGGTGTCTTCCCTGAGGCCCTGCGGCTGCCGGCTGCCGCTCCCCGCAAGGGGAGAGCCGCGGAGGTGGGGACCGCCTCCTCATGGGGACGTACACGCAGCTCTCCACGTCGGATTCCGGGGCTCTCTGTCCTGCCCGAAGGCCCAGCTGGCCTGCGGGTCCTTAGAGTGGCAAAAACATCCGAAAACTGAGACTGAGGGTCCGGTGGGTGTCTGCACTTTTGTGCTGGGCACCCCAGGGAGGCCCGGGGGCTGGCTGGACAACGTGGTCTGCTGGGCGGGGGGGTTGGAGGAGCAACTGATGCCCTTTGCACTTTGGGTAGCAAGAGTCTGAGGTGTCTCTGAGCCCTGTGCCATGTCGGGGGGGGGCGGGGGGGGCGGGGGGGAGGAGGAGGAGGAGGAGGAGGAGGTGGGAAGGGCCGGGGCCTGCAGTCCTGTTCCCGGGGTGGCACGGCAAGTGGCTTCTTGCACAGGCTGCTTGGCCTGGGCTCCCCGCACCTGGGCCTTTGGAGGACTGGCCCTGTGCTTGCCAACACTTCCTGCAGGGACCCAGAGCTGGGAGGTTGCATCTCTCAGCCCTGGGTCGGGCAGAGCCCCAGCGGGCCATGCCCACCACCTCTCTCAGCACCGGTCCCCCAGAAGGCTCCTTTGGGACCAGGATTCTCTTGCGGTGACTCTTTAAGGTCTGGCCCCTGGATGGAGGGGCACCAGGAGTAGAGGAGCAGGAAGGGGAAGGGGGTGGCCATGCGAGGGGACACTTTGAGGCCAAGTCCCAGCTTCAGCCTGATCCTCCTGGGAACCCCGCTCTGAGACAAGGAGCCGGGCTTCGCATTCCCACAGCAGCCAGTCGTGGGCTGAGGACACCTGGGGCGTTGGGAACTCCCTGGCTTCTCCTTGGTTTAACATCTAGAGCTGCTTGGGAATCGCGCCGCCACACACACCCGAGTGCAGGTGTCTTCCGCACAGACTGCGGGCCTCGCTCTTCTGAAGGCCGCTAGCTCGCCACCCACCCACGGGTGAACCTGGTCAGGGTGCTTTCTCTAAGGGGCAGACTCTTTTCCGGGCGGGCTACCGGTGTCTCTGTTTGCTCGTTTCTTTCTTCCATTTCGGGAAAGTCTTCCTTGCTGGGTGTGGAAATCTCCTATGCCTTCCCTCGCCTATTCTGTCAGCTTTCAAATTCTCTTTCAGTTGCCACCCTCACAGATGGATTAGGAAACTCTTTCCGGTGCACTCATTAGTGAAATGACCTCAATGAAGCTGGAATCCAATATCTAATGGCCGATTTTTAGCGAGTCCACACGCCAGGGTGGTTGGGGGGCAATGCAGCCCCGGCCAGGCCCAGGCCCCTTGGACTGGGCCACAGGAGGACACAGAGGAGGGTCCCGGCCCCCACGAAGCGGTGCCGGCAGTTCTCCACGGGGTTGGGCGTTTTCCAGAGGTAGGAGATGGAGGGGACTGATTTCTTCAGCGCCCCCCAAACCACGCCACCCCACCCCACCCATGGGACACATCCCCAGAGAGAGACGCCCCATACACTGGCTGTGCCCCAGCCCTGGCCCGGGGGAATAGGCGGCAGCCCACCCACAGGGCGAGGGGGGGGCGCAGCTGAAAGGGGTTGTGGGGGAGGGCGGCCCCTGGCTGGGGTCAAAGGGCGAGCGCCCCGCGCGTGCGCAGTCAGCGGCAGCGACGCGCCGGGGGTGGGCAGCGGGTAGGTGAAGGAGGCCGGGCGAGGAGACGAGGGGGGCTGGGAGGGCTCCACCTTGGCGAGTCCAGCCGTGGAGGCGTATCTTGTGTGAGTGAGTGTGAGTGTGTGTGTGTGTGTATAGAGAGACAGCCCCCCGCCCCGCCCCGCCCCGCCCCGCCCATCACCCCCGTCCCTGGGAGCCCGCGGGACCCGGCCGGCGAACTCAACAGGCCCGGCCCGCCGCGGGGCCTGGGGCGGGAGGCGGCGGCGGCCGCCGTCTAGGGCCACACCACCCTGAACGCCCCGATCTCGTCTGGTCTCGGAAGCTAAGCAGGGTCGGGCCTGGCTAGTGCTTGGATGGGAGACCGCCTGGGAATACCGGGTGCCACAGGCTGCTTCTTTTTTTTTTTTTTTTGCCTCTTGTTCTGTCCCCTTTCTGGGAGCGCGGCGGCGGCCCGGGGTGGGGGTGACCCCAACCCTCAGCGCCCGCCGCGGTGCCTGGAGCCCCAGCCCGCACCGTGGGGCCTCCTCTTGTCCCAAGCCGCGACACCGCCGCCACGCGGCAGCATGCGTGGCATCTGGACTGTCAGGTCTCAGACCAAAGGTCTGCTCTGTGGGAACCGACACGCTGGAGGAAACCTTGAGAGTCTGAGAGGGGAGGGAGTTCCAGAAGAAGGCCAGGATGTCATTTTGAGGGAGTATGTGACCAGAACTCGTCCCGTTGCTTTTGGGGTACTATGGGCTACACGCAGGAATCTTTGGTGGTGGCACCTGATGTTGGGGGATCCGGAGTCACACCCAGACCTGCTCCACAGGCCTCCTTTTACTTTTCTCTTCGGATTCATTATTTTTAAAAAGTGTCTCTTACCTCTATTATTGCATTTCCTTTCCTCTCTCTTTTCAAGCAGATGATGGGAGTACAAGTATTCAGGTGACATGTGTTGCCCGTGCCCCCCTCCCCCCTGTGTTCTTATTCATATACCTCTCATGTTGTTCCAGCGTATTGTGGGGGTACCAATGTTAAGGTCGGGTACGTTGCCCTCTCCAAGCCTCCCCCCTCGGGTCAGAGCTTCAAGTGCGCCCATCCCCCAGTCGGTGCGCACCCACCCCATGCCTAATGGATGTGTATGCCCCTCCCCTCCCCCCACCCGCCCGACACCCACCCGATGAAGGTGATTCCTCTCTGTCCACTTAGGTGTCCATCCGTTCCTACCAGTTTGCTGGTGAGCGCGCTCACGTGGTGCTCGTGTGTCCATTCTTGGGATACTTGGCCTACTGGAACGGGTTCCAGCTCTGGCCAGGAGAACACGAGAGGTGCCCTCTCACCGCTGCTCCTCACAGCCGAATGGCACTCCGTGGTGTCCACGCGCCACATTTTATTAATGCACTCCTGGATGGATGGGCACTCGGGTCGCTTCCACGTCTTTGCGATTGTGAATTGTGCCCTAACTGTAACCCTAACCCTTACCCAGCCCGTCTCCTCTGCCCCTGCCTGACGCACTCCTCCCCGGCCAGGCCCGTCACTGTCCTGGGCCCCCGCCTGACCGGCTCCTCCCCGCCCGGCCTGTCACCGTCCTCTGCCCCTGCCTGACATGCTCCTTCCCGCCCGGCCTCTCACCGTCCTCGGCCCCTGCCTGACCGGCTCCTCCGTCGCCTGGGCCTTCCAAGGGCTTGGTGTGGACGCTGCTTCCAGGAAGCCCTCCAGAAACCCGGCAGCAGGGTGGCCGCAGCAGTCTCCAGCAGCCGTCCCTAAGTCGCGTGAGTGCGGGGGACGTGCCCCCGCTGTGCCCCCGCGGGGGCCCAGCCTGGTGTCTTCCCTGAGGCCCTGCGGCTGCCGGCTGCCGCTCCCCGCAAGGGGAGAGCCGCGGAGGTGGGGACCGCCTCCTCATGGGGACGTACACGCAGCTCTCCACGTCGGATTCCGGGGCTCTCTGTCCTGCCCGAAGGCCCAGCTGGCCTGCGGGTCCTTAGAGTGGCAAAAACATCCGAAAACTGAGATTGAGGGTCCGGTGGGTGTCTGCACTTTTGTGCTGGGCACCCCAGGGAGGCCCGGGGGCTGGCTGGACAACGTGGTCTGCTGGGCGGGGGGGTTGGAGGAGCAACTGATGCCCTTTGCACTTTGGGTAGCAAGAGTCTGAGGTGTCTCTGAGCCCTGTGCCATGTCGGGAGGGGGCGGGGGGTGCGGGGGGGAGGAGGAGGAGGAGGAGGAGGAGGTGGGAAGGGCCGGGGCCTGCAGTCCTGTTCCCGGGGTGGCACGGCAAGTGGCTTCTTGCACAGGCTGCTTGGCCTGGGCTCCCCGCACCTGGGCCTTTGGAGGACTGGCCCTGTGCTTGCCAACACTTCCTGCAGGGACCCAGAGCTGGGAGGTTGCATCTCTCAGCCCTGGGTCGGGCAGAGCCCCAGCGGGCCATGCCCACCACCTCTCTCAGCACCGGTCCCCCAGAAGGCTCCTTTGGGACCAGGATTCTCTTGCGGTGACTCTTTAAGGTCTGGCCCCTGGATGGAGGGGCACCAGGAGTAGAGGAGCAGGAAGGGGAAGGGGGTGGCCATGCGAGGGGACACTTTGAGGCCAAGTCCCAGCTTCAGCCTGATCCTCCTGGGAACCCCGCTCTGAGACAAGGAGCCGGGCTTCGCATTCCCACAGCAGCCAGTCGTGGGCTGAGGACACCTGGGGCGTTGGGAACTCCCTGGCTTCTCCTTGGTTTAACATCTAGAGCTGCTTGGGAATCGCGCCGCCACACACACCCGAGTGCAGGTGTCTTCCGCACAGACTGCGGGCCTCGCTCTTCTGAAGGCCGCTAGCTCGCCACCCACCCACGGGTGAACCTGGTCAGGGTGCTTTCTCTAAGGGGCAGACTCTTTTCCGGGCGGGCTACCGGTGTCTCTGTTTGCTCGTTTCTTTCTTCCATTTCGGGAAAGTCTTCCTTGCTGGGTGTGGAAATCTCCTATGCCTTCCCTCGCCTATTCTGTCAGCTTTCAAATTCTCTTTCAGTTGCCACCCTCACAGATGGATTAGGAAACTCTTTCCGGTGCACTCATTAGTGAAATGACCTCAATGAAGCTGGAATCCAATATCTAATGGCCGATTTTTAGCGAGTCCACACGCCAGGGTGGTTGGGGGGCAATGCAGCCCCGGCCAGGCCCAGGCCCCTTGGACTGGGCCACAGGAGGACACAGAGGAGGGTCCCGGCCCCCACGAAGCGGTGCCGGCAGTTCTCCACGGGGTTGGGCGTTTTCCAGAGGTAGGAGATGGAGGGGACTGATTTCTTCAGCGCCCCCCAAACCACGCCACCCCACCCCACCCATGGGACACATCCCCAGAGAGAGACGCCCCATACACTGGCTGTGCCCCAGCCCTGGCCCGGGGGAATAGGCGGCAGCCCACCCACAGGGCGAGGGGGGGGCGCAGCTGAAAGGGGTTGTGGGGGAGGGCGGCCCCTGGCTGGGGTCAAAGGGCGAGCGCCCCGCGCGTGCGCAGTCAGCGGCAGCGACGCGCCGGGGGTGGGCAGCGGGTAGGTGAAGGAGGCCGGGCGAGGAGACGAGGGGGGCTGGGAGGGCTCCACCTTGGCGAGTCCAGCCGTGGAGGCGTATCTTGTGTGAGTGAGTGTGAGTGTGTGTGTGTGTGTATAGAGAGACAGCCCCCCGCCCCGCCCCGCCCCGCCCCGCCCATCACCCCCGTCCCTGGGAGCCCGCGGGACCCGGCCGGCGAACTCAACAGGCCCGGCCCGCCGCGGGGCCTGGGGCGGGAGGCGGCGGCGGCCGCCGTCTAGGGCCACACCACCCTGAACGCCCCCGATCTCGTCTGGTCTCGGAAGCTAAGCAGGGTCGGGCCTGGCTAGTGCTTGGATGGGAGACCGCCTGGGAATACCGGGTGCCACAGGCTGCTTCTTTTTTTTTTTTTTTTGCCTCTTGTTCTGTCCCCTTTCTGGGAGCGCGGCGGCGGCCCGGGGTGGGGGTGACCCCAACCCTCAGCGCCCGCCGCGGTGCCTGGAGCCCCAGCCCGCACCGTGGGGCCTCCTCTTGTCCCAAGCCGCGACACCGCCGCCACGCGGCAGCATGCGTGGCATCTGGACTGTCAGGTCTCAGACCAAAGGTCTGCTCTGTGGGAACCGACACGCTGGAGGAAACCTTGAGAGTCTGAGAGGGGAGGGAGTTCCAGAAGAAGGCCAGGATGTCATTTTGAGGGAGTATGTGACCAGAACTCGTCCCGTTGCTTTTGGGGTACTATGGGCTACACGCAGGAATCTTTGGTGGTGGCACCTGATGTTGGGGGATCCGGAGTCACACCCAGACCTGCTCCACAGGCCTCCTTTTACTTTTCTCTTCGGATTCATTATTTTTAAAAAGTGTCTCTTACCTCTATTATTGCATTTCCTTTCCTCTCTCTTTTCAAGCAGATGATGGGAGTACAAGTATTCAGGTGACATGTGTTGCCCGTGCCCCCCTCCCCCCTGTGTTCTTATTCATATACCTCTCATGTTGTTCCAGCGTATTGTGGGGGTACCAATGTTAAGGTCGGGTACGTTGCCCTCTCCAAGCCTCCCCCCTCGGGTCAGAGCTTCAAGTGCGCCCATCCCCCAGTCGGTGCGCACCCACCCCATGCCTAATGGATGTGTATGCCCCTCCCCTCCCCCCACCCGCCCGACACCCACCCGATGAAGGTGATTCCTCTCTGTCCACTTAGGTGTCCATCCGTTCCTACCAGTTTGCTGGTGAGCGCGCTCACGTGGTGCTCGTGTGTCCATTCTTGGGATACTTGGCCTACTGGAACGGGTTCCAGCTCTGGCCAGGAGAACACGAGAGGTGCCCTCTCACCGCTGCTCCTCACAGCCGAATGGCACTCCGTGGTGTCCACGCGCCACATTTTATTAATGCACTCCTGGATGGATGGGCACTCGGGTCGCTTCCACGTCTTTGCGATTGTGAATTGTGCCCTAACTGTCACCCTAACCCTTACCCAGCCCGTCTCCTCTGCCCCTGCCTGACGCACTCCTCCCCGGCCAGGCCCGTCACTGTCCTGGGCCCCCGCCTGACCGGCTCCTCCCCGCCCGGCCTGTCACCGTCCTCTGCCCCTGCCTGACATGCTCCTTCCCGCCCGGCCTCTCACCGTCCTCGGCCCCTGCCTGACCGGCTCCTCCGTCGCCTGGGCCTTCCAAGGGCTTGGTGTGGACGCTGCTTCCAGGAAGCCCTCCAGAAACCCGGCAGCAGGGTGGCCGCAGCAGTCTCCAGCAGCCGTCCCTAAGTCGCGTGAGTGCGGGGGACGTGCCCCCGCTGTGCCCCCGCGGGGGCCCAGCCTGGTGTCTTCCCTGAGGCCCTGCGGCTGCCGGCTGCCGCTCCCCGCAAGGGGAGAGCCGCGGAGGTGGGGACCGCCTCCTCATGGGGACGTACACGCAGCTCTCCACGTCGGATTCCGGGGCTCTCTGTCCTGCCCGAAGGCCCAGCTGGCCTGCGGGTCCTTAGAGTGGCAAAAACATCCGAAAACTGAGACTGAGGGTCCGGTGGGTGTCTGCACTTTTGTGCTGGGCACCCCAGGGAGGCCCGGGGGCTGGCTGGACAACGTGGTCTGCTGGGCGGGGGGGTTGGAGGAGCAACTGATGCCCTTTGCACTTTGGGTAGCAAGAGTCTGAGGTGTCTCTGAGCCCTGTGCCATGTCGGGGGGGGGCGGGGGGGGCGGGGGGGAGGAGGAGGAGGAGGAGGAGGAGGTGGGAAGGGCCGGGGCCTGCAGTCCTGTTCCCGGGGTGGCACGGCAAGTGGCTTCTTGCACAGGCTGCTTGGCCTGGGCTCCCCGCACCTGGGCCTTTGGAGGACTGGCCCTGTGCTTGCCAACACTTCCTGCAGGGACCCAGAGCTGGGAGGTTGCATCTCTCAGCCCTGGGTCGGGCAGAGCCCCAGCGGGCCATGCCCACCACCTCTCTCAGCACCGGTCCCCCAGAAGGCTCCTTTGGGACCAGGATTCTCTTGCGGTGACTCTTTAAGGTCTGGCCCCTGGATGGAGGGGCACCAGGAGTAGAGGAGCAGGAAGGGGAAGGGGGTGGCCATGCGAGGGGACACTTTGAGGCCAAGTCCCAGCTTCAGCCTGATCCTCCTGGGAACCCCTCTCTGAGACAAGGAGCCGGGCTTCGCATTCCCACAGCAGCCAGTCGTGGGCTGAGGACACCTGGGGCGTTGGGAACTCCCTGGCTTCTCCTTGGTTTAACATCTAGAGCTGCTTGGGAATCGCGCCGCCACACACACCCGAGTGCAGGTGTCTTCCGCACAGACTGCGGGCCTCGCTCTTCTGAAGGCCGCTAGCTCGCCACCCACCCACGGGTGAACCTGGTCAGGGTGCTTTCTCTAAGGGGCAGACTCTTTTCCGGGCGGGCTACCGGTGTCTCTGTTTGCTCGTTTCTTTCTTCCATTTCGGGAAAGTCTTCCTTGCTGGGTGTGGAAATCTCCTATGCCTTCCCTCGCCTATTCTGTCAGCTTTCAAATTCTCTTTCAGTTGCCACCCTCACAGATGGATTAGGAAACTCTTTCCGGTGCACTCATTAGTGAAATGACCTCAATGAAGCTGGAATCCAATATCTAATGGCCGATTTTTAGCGAGTCCACACGCCAGGGTGGTTGGGGGGCAATGCAGCCCCGGCCAGGCCCAGGCCCCTTGGACTGGGCCACAGGAGGACACAGAGGAGGGTCCCGGCCCCCACGAAGCGGTGCCGGCAGTTCTCCACGGGGTTGGGCGTTTTCCAGAGGTAGGAGATGGAGGGGACTGATTTCTTCAGCGCCCCCCAAACCACGCCACCCCACCCCACCCATGGGACACATCCCCAGAGAGAGACGCCCCATACACTGGCTGTGCCCCAGCCCTGGCCCGGGGGAATAGGCGGCAGCCCACCCACAGGGCGAGGGGGGGGCGCAGCTGAAAGGGGTTGTGGGGGAGGGCGGCCCCTGGCTGGGGTCAAAGGGCGAGCGCCCCGCGCGTGCGCAGTCAGCGGCAGCGACGCGCCGGGGGTGGGCAGCGGGTAGGTGAAGGAGGCCGGGCGAGGAGACGAGGGGGGCTGGGAGGGCTCCACCTTGGCGAGTCCAGCCGTGGAGGCGTATCTTGTGTGAGTGAGTGTGAGTGTGTGTGTGTGTGTATAGAGAGACAGCCCCCCGCCCCGCCCCGCCCCGCCCCGCCCATCACCCCCGTCCCTGGGAGCCCGCGGGACCCGGCCGGCGAACTCAACAGGCCCGGCCCGCCGCGGGGCCTGGGGCGGGAGGCGGCGGCGGCCGCCGTCTAGGGCCACACCACCCTGAACGCCCCCGATCTCGTCTGGTCTCGGAAGCTAAGCAGGGTCGGGCCTGGCTAGTGCTTGGATGGGAGACCGCCTGGGAATACCGGGTGCCACAGGCTGCTTCTTTTTTTTTTTTTTTTGCCTCTTGTTCTGTCCCCTTTCTGGGAGCGCGGCGGCGGCCCGGGGTGGGGGTGACCCCAACCCTCAGCGCCCGCCGCGGTGCCTGGAGCCCCAGCCCGCACCGTGGGGCCTCCTCTTGTCCCAAGCCGCGACACCGCCGCCACGCGGCAGCATGCGTGGCATCTGGACTGTCAGGTCTCAGACCAAAGGTCTGCTCTGTGGGAACCGACACGCTGGAGGAAACCTTGAGAGTCTGAGAGGGGAGGGAGTTCCAGAAGAAGGCCAGGATGTCATTTTGAGGGAGTATGTGACCAGAACTCGTCCCGTTGCTTTTGGGGTACTATGGGCTACACGCAGGAATCTTTGGTGGTGGCACCTGATGTTGGGGGATCCGGAGTCACACCCAGACCTGCTCCACAGGCCTCCTTTTACTTTTCTCTTCGGATTCATTATTTTTAAAAAGTGTCTCTTACCTCTATTATTGCATTTCCTTTCCTCTCTCTTTTCAAGCAGATGATGGGAGTACAAGTATTCAGGTGACATGTGTTGCCCGTGCCCCCCTCCCCCCTGTGTTCTTATTCATATACCTCTCATGTTGTTCCAGCGTATTGTGGGGGTACCAATGTTAAGGTCGGGTACGTTGCCCTCTCCAAGCCTCCCCCCTCGGGTCAGAGCTTCAAGTGCGCCCATCCCCCAGTCGGTGCGCACCCACCCCATGCCTAATGGATGTGTATGCCCCTCCCCTCCCCCCACCCGCCCGACACCCACCCGATGAAGGTGATTCCTCTCTGTCCACTTAGGTGTCCATCCGTTCCTACCAGTTTGCTGGTGAGCGCGCTCACGTGGTGCTCGTGTGTCCATTCTTGGGATACTTGGCCTACTGGAACGGGTTCCAGCTCTGGCCAGGAGAACACGAGAGGTGCCCTCTCACCGCTGCTCCTCACAGCCGAATGGCACTCCGTGGTGTCCACGCGCCACATTTTATTAATGCACTCCTGGATGGATGGGCACTCGGGTCGCTTCCACGTCTTTGCGATTGTGAATTGTGCCCTAACTGTAACCCTAACCCTTACCCAGCCCGTCTCCTCTGCCCCTGCCTGACGCACTCCTCCCCGGCCAGGCCCGTCACTGTCCTGGGCCCCCGCCTGACCGGCTCCTCCCCGCCCGGCCTGTCACCGTCCTCTGCCCCTGCCTGACATGCTCCTTCCCGCCCGGCCTCTCACCGTCCTCGGCCCCTGCCTGACCGGCTCCTCCGTCGCCTGGGCCTTCCAAGGGCTTGGTGTGGACGCTGCTTCCAGGAAGCCCTCCAGAAACCCGGCAGCAGGGTGGCCGCAGCAGTCTCCAGCAGCCGTCCCTAAGTCGCGTGAGTGCGGGGGACGTGCCCCCGCTGTGCCCCCGCGGGGGCCCAGCCTGGTGTCTTCCCTGAGGCCCTGCGGCTGCCGGCTGCCGCTCCCCGCAAGGGGAGAGCCGCGGAGGTGGGGACCGCCTCCTCATGGGGACGTACACGCAGCTCTCCACGTCGGATTCCGGGGCTCTCTGTCCTGCCCGAAGGCCCAGCTGGCCTGCGGGTCCTTAGAGTGGCAAAAACATCCGAAAACTGAGACTGAGGGTCCGGTGGGTGTCTGCACTTTTGTGCTGGGCACCCCAGGGAGGCCCGGGGGCTGGCTGGACAACGTGGTCTGCTGGGCGGGGGGGTTGGAGGAGCAACTGATGCCCTTTGCACTTTGGGTAGCAAGAGTCTGAGGTGTCTCTGAGCCCTGTGCCATGTCGGGGGGGGGCGGGGGGGGCGGGGGGGAGGAGGAGGAGGAGGAGGAGGAGGTGGGAAGGGCCGGGGCCTGCAGTCCTGTTCCCGGGGTGGCACGGCAAGTGGCTTCTTGCACAGGCTGCTTGGCCTGGGCTCCCCGCACCTGGGCCTTTGGAGGACTGGCCCTGTGCTTGCCAACACTTCCTGCAGGGACCCAGAGCTGGGAGGTTGCATCTCTCAGCCCTGGGTCGGGCAGAGCCCCAGCGGGCCATGCCCACCACCTCTCTCAGCACCGGTCCCCCAGAAGGCTCCTTTGGGACCAGGATTCTCTTGCGGTGACTCTTTAAGGTCTGGCCCCTGGATGGAGGGGCACCAGGAGTAGAGGAGCAGGAAGGGGAAGGGGGTGGCCATGCGAGGGGACACTTTGAGGCCAAGTCCCAGCTTCAGCCTGATCCTCCTGGGAACCCCGCTCTGAGACAAGGAGCCGGGCTTCGCATTCCCACAGCAGCCAGTCGTGGGCTGAGGACACCTGGGGCGTTGGGAACTCCCTGGCTTCTCCTTGGTTTAACATCTAGAGCTGCTTGGGAATCGCGCCGCCACACACACCCGAGTGCAGGTGTCTTCCGCACAGACTGCGGGCCTCGCTCTTCTGAAGGCCGCTAGCTCGCCACCCACCCACGGGTGAACCTGGTCAGGGTGCTTTCTCTAAGGGGCAGACTCTTTTCCGGGCGGGCTACCGGTGTCTCTGTTTGCTCGTTTCTTTCTTCCATTTCGGGAAAGTCTTCCTTGCTGGGTGTGGAAATCTCCTATGCCTTCCCTCGCCTATTCTGTCAGCTTTCAAATTCTCTTTCAGTTGCCACCCTCACAGATGGATTAGGAAACTCTTTCCGGTGCACTCATTAGTGAAATGACCTCAATGAAGCTGGAATCCAATATCTAATGGCCGATTTTTAGCGAGTCCACACGCCAGGGTGGTTGGGGGGCAATGCAGCCCCGGCCAGGCCCAGGCCCCTTGGACTGGGCCACAGGAGGACACAGAGGAGGGTCCCGGCCCCCACGAAGCGGTGCCGGCAGTTCTCCACGGGGTTGGGCGTTTTCCAGAGGTAGGAGATGGAGGGGACTGATTTCTTCAGCGCCCCCCAAACCACGCCACCCCACCCCACCCATGGGACACATCCCCAGAGAGAGACGCCCCATACACTGGCTGTGCCCCAGCCCTGGCCCGGGGGAATAGGCGGCAGCCCACCCACAGGGCGAGGGGGGGGCGCAGCTGAAAGGGGTTGTGGGGGAGGGCGGCCCCTGGCTGGGGTCAAAGGGCGAGCGCCCCGCGCGTGCGCAGTCAGCGGCAGCGACGCGCCGGGGGTGGGCAGCGGGTAGGTGAAGGAGGCCGGGCGAGGAGACGAGGGGGGCTGGGAGGGCTCCACCTTGGCGAGTCCAGCCGTGGAGGCGTATCTTGTGTGAGTGAGTGTGAGTGTGTGTGTGTGTGTATAGAGAGACAGCCCCCCGCCCCGCCCCGCCCCGCCCCGCCCATCACCCCCGTCCCTGGGAGCCCGCGGGACCCGGCCGGCGAACTCAACAGGCCCGGCCCGCCGCGGGGCCTGGGGCGGGAGGCGGCGGCGGCCGCCGTCTAGGGCCACACCACCCTGAACGCCCCGATCTCGTCTGGTCTCGGAAGCTAAGCAGGGTCGGGCCTGGCTAGTGCTTGGATGGGAGACCGCCTGGGAATACCGGGTGCCACAGGCTGCTTCTTTTTTTTTTTTTTTTGCCTCTTGTTCTGTCCCCTTTCTGGGAGCGCGGCGGCGGCCCGGGGTGGGGGTGACCCCAACCCTCAGCGCCCGCCGTGGTGCCTGGAGCCCCAGCCCGCACCGTGGGGCCTCCTCTTGTCCCAAGCCGCGACACCGCCGCCACGCGGCAGCATGCGTGGCATCTGGACTGTCAGGTCTCAGACCAAAGGTCTGCTCTGTGGGAACCGACACGCTGGAGGAAACCTTGAGAGTCTGAGAGGGGAGGGAGTTCCAGAAGAAGGCCAGGATGTCATTTTGAGGGAGTATGTGACCAGAACTCGTCCCGTTGCTTTTGGGGTACTATGGGCTACACGCAGGAATCTTTGGTGGTGGCACCTGATGTTGGGGGATCCGGAGTCACACCCAGACCTGCTCCACAGGCCTCCTTTTACTTTTCTCTTCGGATTCATTATTTTTAAAAAGTGTCTCTTACCTCTATTATTGCATTTCCTTTCCTCTCTCTTTTCAAGCAGATGATGGGAGTACAAGTATTCAGGTGACATGTGTTGCCCGTGCCCCCCTCCCCCCTGTGTTCTTATTCATATACCTCTCATGTTGTTCCAGCGTATTGTGGGGGTACCAATGTTAAGGTCGGGTACGTTGCCCTCTCCAAGCCTCCCCCCTCGGGTCAGAGCTTCAAGTGCGCCCATCCCCCAGTCGGTGCGCACCCACCCCATGCCTAATGGATGTGTATGCCCCTCCCCTCCCCCCACCCGCCCGACACCCACCCGATGAAGGTGATTCCTCTCTGTCCACTTAGGTGTCCATCCGTTCCTACCAGTTTGCTGGTGAGCGCGCTCACGTGGTGCTCGTGTGTCCATTCTTGGGATACTTGGCCTACTGGAACGGGTTCCAGCTCTGGCCAGGAGAACACGAGAGGTGCCCTCTCACCGCTGCTCCTCACAGCCGAATGGCACTCCGTGGTGTCCACGCGCCACATTTTATTAATGCACTCCTGGATGGATGGGCACTCGGGTCGCTTCCACGTCTTTGCGATTGTGAATTGTGCCCTAACTGTAACCCTAACCCTTACCCAGCCCGTCTCCTCTGCCCCTGCCTGACGCACTCCTCCCCGGCCAGGCCCGTCACTGTCCTGGGCCCCCGCCTGACCGGCTCCTCCCCGCCCGGCCTGTCACCGTCCTCTGCCCCTGCCTGACATGCTCCTTCCCGCCCGGCCTCTCACCGTCCTCGGCCCCTGCCTGACCGGCTCCTCCGTCGCCTGGGCCTTCCAAGGGCTTGGTGTGGACGCTGCTTCCAGGAAGCCCTCCAGAAACCCGGCAGCAGGGTGGCCGCAGCAGTCTCCAGCAGCCGTCCCTAAGTCGCGTGAGTGCGGGGGACGTGCCCCCGCTGTGCCCCCGCGGGGGCCCAGCCTGGTGTCTTCCCTGAGGCCCTGCGGCTGCCGGCTGCCGCTCCCCGCAAGGGGAGAGCCGCGGAGGTGGGGACCGCCTCCTCATGGGGACGTACACGCAGCTCTCCACGTCGGATTCCGGGGCTCTCTGTCCTGCCCGAAGGCCCAGCTGGCCTGCGGGTCCTTAGAGTGGCAAAAACATCCGAAAACTGAGATTGAGGGTCCGGTGGGTGTCTGCACTTTTGTGCTGGGCACCCCAGGGAGGCCCGGGGGCTGGCTGGACAACGTGGTCTGCTGGGCGGGGGGGTTGGAGGAGCAACTGATGCCCTTTGCACTTTGGGTAGCAAGAGTCTGAGGTGTCTCTGAGCCCTGTGCCATGTCGGGAGGGGGCGGGGGGTGCGGGGGGGAGGAGGAGGAGGAGGAGGAGGAGGTGGGAAGGGCCGGGGCCTGCAGTCCTGTTCCCGGGGTGGCACGGCAAGTGGCTTCTTGCACAGGCTGCTTGGCCTGGGCTCCCCGCACCTGGGCCTTTGGAGGACTGGCCCTGTGCTTGCCAACACTTCCTGCAGGGACCCAGAGCTGGGAGGTTGCATCTCTCAGCCCTGGGTCGGGCAGAGCCCCAGCGGGCCATGCCCACCACCTCTCTCAGCACCGGTCCCCCAGAAGGCTCCTTTGGGACCAGGATTCTCTTGCGGTGACTCTTTAAGGTCTGGCCCCTGGATGGAGGGGCACCAGGAGTAGAGGAGCAGGAAGGGGAAGGGGGTGGCCATGCGAGGGGACACTTTGAGGCCAAGTCCCAGCTTCAGCCTGATCCTCCTGGGAACCCCGCTCTGAGACAAGGAGCCGGGCTTCGCATTCCCACAGCAGCCAGTCGTGGGCTGAGGACACCTGGGGCGTTGGGAACTCCCTGGCTTCTCCTTGGTTTAACATCTAGAGCTGCTTGGGAATCGCGCCGCCACACACACCCGAGTGCAGGTGTCTTCCGCACAGACTGCGGGCCTCGCTCTTCTGAAGGCCGCTAGCTCGCCACCCACCCACGGGTGAACCTGGTCAGGGTGCTTTCTCTAAGGGGCAGACTCTTTTCCGGGCGGGCTACCGGTGTCTCTGTTTGCTCGTTTCTTTCTTCCATTTCGGGAAAGTCTTCCTTGCTGGGTGTGGAAATCTCCTATGCCTTCCCTCGCCTATTCTGTCAGCTTTCAAATTCTCTTTCAGTTGCCACCCTCACAGATGGATTAGGAAACTCTTTCCGGTGCACTCATTAGTGAAATGACCTCAATGAAGCTGGAATCCAATATCTAATGGCCGATTTTTAGCGAGTCCACACGCCAGGGTGGTTGGGGGGCAATGCAGCCCCGGCCAGGCCCAGGCCCCTTGGACTGGGCCACAGGAGGACACAGAGGAGGGTCCCGGCCCCCACGAAGCGGTGCCGGCAGTTCTCCACGGGGTTGGGCGTTTTCCAGAGGTAGGAGATGGAGGGGACTGATTTCTTCAGCGCCCCCCAAACCACGCCACCCCACCCCACCCATGGGACACATCCCCAGAGAGAGACGCCCCATACACTGGCTGTGCCCCAGCCCTGGCCCGGGGGAATAGGCGGCAGCCCACCCACAGGGCGAGGGGGGGGCGCAGCTGAAAGGGGTTGTGGGGGAGGGCGGCCCCTGGCTGGGGTCAAAGGGCGAGCGCCCCGCGCGTGCGCAGTCAGCGGCAGCGACGCGCCGGGGGTGGGCAGCGGGTAGGTGAAGGAGGCCGGGCGAGGAGACGAGGGGGGCTGGGAGGGCTCCACCTTGGCGAGTCCAGCCGTGGAGGCGTATCTTGTGTGAGTGAGTGTGAGTGTGTGTGTGTGTGTATAGAGAGACAGCCCCCCGCCCCGCCCCGCCCCGCCCCGCCCATCACCCCCGTCCCTGGGAGCCCGCGGGACCCGGCCGGCGAACTCAACAGGCCCGGCCCGCCGCGGGGCCTGGGGCGGGAGGCGGCGGCGGCCGCCGTCTAGGGCCACACCACCCTGAACGCCCCCGATCTCGTCTGGTCTCGGAAGCTAAGCAGGGTCGGGCCTGGCTAGTGCTTGGATGGGAGACCGCCTGGGAATACCGGGTGCCACAGGCTGCTTCTTTTTTTTTTTTTTTTGCCTCTTGTTCTGTCCCCTTTCTGGGAGCGCGGCGGCGGCCCGGGGTGGGGGTGACCCCAACCCTCAGCGCCCGCCGCGGTGCCTGGAGCCCCAGCCCGCACCGTGGGGCCTCCTCTTGTCCCAAGCCGCGACACCGCCGCCACGCGGCAGCATGCGTGGCATCTGGACTGTCAGGTCTCAGACCAAAGGTCTGCTCTGTGGGAACCGACACGCTGGAGGAAACCTTGAGAGTCTGAGAGGGGAGGGAGTTCCAGAAGAAGGCCAGGATGTCATTTTGAGGGAGTATGTGACCAGAACTCGTCCCGTTGCTTTTGGGGTACTATGGGCTACACGCAGGAATCTTTGGTGGTGGCACCTGATGTTGGGGGATCCGGAGTCACACCCAGACCTGCTCCACAGGCCTCCTTTTACTTTTCTCTTCGGATTCATTATTTTTAAAAAGTGTCTCTTACCTCTATTATTGCATTTCCTTTCCTCTCTCTTTTCAAGCAGATGATGGGAGTACAAGTATTCAGGTGACATGTGTTGCCCGTGCCCCCCTCCCCCCTGTGTTCTTATTCATATACCTCTCATGTTGTTCCAGCGTATTGTGGGGGTACCAATGTTAAGGTCGGGTACGTTGCCCTCTCCAAGCCTCCCCCCTCGGGTCAGAGCTTCAAGTGCGCCCATCCCCCAGTCGGTGCGCACCCACCCCATGCCTAATGGATGTGTATGCCCCTCCCCTCCCCCCACCCGCCCGACACCCACCCGATGAAGGTGATTCCTCTCTGTCCACTTAGGTGTCCATCCGTTCCTACCAGTTTGCTGGTGAGCGCGCTCACGTGGTGCTCGTGTGTCCATTCTTGGGATACTTGGCCTACTGGAACGGGTTCCAGCTCTGGCCAGGAGAACACGAGAGGTGCCCTCTCACCGCTGCTCCTCACAGCCGAATGGCACTCCGTGGTGTCCACGCGCCACATTTTATTAATGCACTCCTGGATGGATGGGCACTCGGGTCGCTTCCACGTCTTTGCGATTGTGAATTGTGCCCTAACTGTAACCCTAACCCTTACCCAGCCCGTCTCCTCTGCCCCTGCCTGACGCACTCCTCCCCGGCCAGGCCCGTCACTGTCCTGGGCCCCCGCCTGACCGGCTCCTCCCCGCCCGGCCTGTCACCGTCCTCTGCCCCTGCCTGACATGCTCCTTCCCGCCCGGCCTCTCACCGTCCTCGGCCCCTGCCTGACCGGCTCCTCCGTCGCCTGGGCCTTCCAAGGGCTTGGTGTGGACGCTGCTTCCAGGAAGCCCTCCAGAAACCCGGCAGCAGGGTGGCCGCAGCAGTCTCCAGCAGCCGTCCCTAAGTCGCGTGAGTGCGGGGGACGTGCCCCCGCTGTGCCCCCGCGGGGGCCCAGCCTGGTGTCTTCCCTGAGGCCCTGCGGCTGCCGGCTGCCGCTCCCCGCAAGGGGAGAGCCGCGGAGGTGGGGACCGCCTCCTCATGGGGACGTACACGCAGCTCTCCACGTCGGATTCCGGGGCTCTCTGTCCTGCCCGAAGGCCCAGCTGGCCTGCGGGTCCTTAGAGTGGCAAAAACATCCGAAAACTGAGACTGAGGGTCCGGTGGGTGTCTGCACTTTTGTGCTGGGCACCCCAGGGAGGCCCGGGGGCTGGCTGGACAACGTGGTCTGCTGGGCGGGGGGGTTGGAGGAGCAACTGATGCCCTTTGCACTTTGGGTAGCAAGAGTCTGAGGTGTCTCTGAGCCCTGTGCCATGTCGGGGGGGGGCGGGGGGGGCGGGGGGGAGGAGGAGGAGGAGGAGGAGGAGGTGGGAAGGGCCGGGGCCTGCAGTCCTGTTCCCGGGGTGGCACGGCAAGTGGCTTCTTGCACAGGCTGCTTGGCCTGGGCTCCCCGCACCTGGGCCTTTGGAGGACTGGCCCTGTGCTTGCCAACACTTCCTGCAGGGACCCAGAGCTGGGAGGTTGCATCTCTCAGCCCTGGGTCGGGCAGAGCCCCAGCGGGCCATGCCCACCACCTCTCTCAGCACCGGTCCCCCAGAAGGCTCCTTTGGGACCAGGATTCTCTTGCGGTGACTCTTTAAGGTCTGGCCCCTGGATGGAGGGGCACCAGGAGTAGAGGAGCAGGAAGGGGAAGGGGGTGGCCATGCGAGGGGACACTTTGAGGCCAAGTCCCAGCTTCAGCCTGATCCTCCTGGGAACCCCGCTCTGAGACAAGGAGCCGGGCTTCGCATTCCCACAGCAGCCAGTCGTGGGCTGAGGACACCTGGGGCGTTGGGAACTCCCTGGCTTCTCCTTGGTTTAACATCTAGAGCTGCTTGGGAATCGCGCCGCCACACACACCCGAGTGCAGGTGTCTTCCGCACAGACTGCGGGCCTCGCTCTTCTGAAGGCCGCTAGCTCGCCACCCACCCACGGGTGAACCTGGTCAGGGTGCTTTCTCTAAGGGGCAGACTCTTTTCCGGGCGGGCTACCGGTGTCTCTGTTTGCTCGTTTCTTTCTTCCATTTCGGGAAAGTCTTCCTTGCTGGGTGTGGAAATCTCCTATGCCTTCCCTCGCCTATTCTGTCAGCTTTCAAATTCTCTTTCAGTTGCCACCCTCACAGATGGATTAGGAAACTCTTTCCGGTGCACTCATTAGTGAAATGACCTCAATGAAGCTGGAATCCAATATCTAATGGCCGATTTTTAGCGAGTCCACACGCCAGGGTGGTTGGGGGGCAATGCAGCCCCGGCCAGGCCCAGGCCCCTTGGACTGGGCCACAGGAGGACACAGAGGAGGGTCCCGGCCCCCACGAAGCGGTGCCGGCAGTTCTCCACGGGGTTGGGCGTTTTCCAGAGGTAGGAGATGGAGGGGACTGATTTCTTCAGCGCCCCCCAAACCACGCCACCCCACCCCACCCATGGGACACATCCCCAGAGAGAGACGCCCCATACACTGGCTGTGCCCCAGCCCTGGCCCGGGGGAATAGGCGGCAGCCCACCCACAGGGCGAGGGGGGGGCGCAGCTGAAAGGGGTTGTGGGGGAGGGCGGCCCCTGGCTGGGGTCAAAGGGCGAGCGCCCCGCGCGTGCGCAGTCAGCGGCAGCGACGCGCCGGGGGTGGGCAGCGGGTAGGTGAAGGAGGCCGGGCGAGGAGACGAGGGGGGCTGGGAGGGCTCCACCTTGGCGAGTCCAGCCGTGGAGGCGTATCTTGTGTGAGTGAGTGTGAGTGTGTGTGTGTGTGTATAGAGAGACAGCCCCCCGCCCCGCCCCGCCCCGCCCCGCCCATCACCCCCGTCCCTGGGAGCCCGCGGGACCCGGCCGGCGAACTCAACAGGCCCGGCCCGCCGCGGGGCCTGGGGCGGGAGGCGGCGGCGGCCGCCGTCTAGGGCCACACCACCCTGAACGCCCCGATCTCGTCTGGTCTCGGAAGCTAAGCAGGGTCGGGCCTGGCTAGTGCTTGGATGGGAGACCGCCTGGGAATACCGGGTGCCACAGGCTGCTTCTTTTTTTTTTTTTTTTGCCTCTTGTTCTGTCCCCTTTCTGGGAGCGCGGCGGCGGCCCGGGGTGGGGGTGACCCCAACCCTCAGCGCCCGCCGCGGTGCCTGGAGCCCCAGCCCGCACCGTGGGGCCTCCTCTTGTCCCAAGCCGCGACACCGCCGCCACGCGGCAGCATGCGTGGCATCTGGACTGTCAGGTCTCAGACCAAAGGTCTGCTCTGTGGGAACCGACACGCTGGAGGAAACCTTGAGAGTCTGAGAGGGGAGGGAGTTCCAGAAGAAGGCCAGGATGTCATTTTGAGGGAGTATGTGACCAGAACTCGTCCCGTTGCTTTTGGGGTACTATGGGCTACACGCAGGAATCTTTGGTGGTGGCACCTGATGTTGGGGGATCCGGAGTCACACCCAGACCTGCTCCACAGGCCTCCTTTTACTTTTCTCTTCGGATTCATTATTTTTAAAAAGTGTCTCTTACCTCTATTATTGCATTTCCTTTCCTCTCTCTTTTCAAGCAGATGATGGGAGTACAAGTATTCAGGTGACATGTGTTGCCCGTGCCCCCCTCCCCCCTGTGTTCTTATTCATATACCTCTCATGTTGTTCCAGCGTATTGTGGGGGTACCAATGTTAAGGTCGGGTACGTTGCCCTCTCCAAGCCTCCCCCCTCGGGTCAGAGCTTCAAGTGCGCCCATCCCCCAGTCGGTGCGCACCCACCCCATGCCTAATGGATGTGTATGCCCCTCCCCTCCCCCCACCCGCCCGACACCCACCCGATGAAGGTGATTCCTCTCTGTCCACTTAGGTGTCCATCCGTTCCTACCAGTTTGCTGGTGAGCGCGCTCACGTGGTGCTCGTGTGTCCATTCTTGGGATACTTGGCCTACTGGAACGGGTTCCAGCTCTGGCCAGGAGAACACGAGAGGTGCCCTCTCACCGCTGCTCCTCACAGCCGAATGGCACTCCGTGGTGTCCACGCGCCACATTTTATTAATGCACTCCTGGATGGATGGGCACTCGGGTCGCTTCCACGTCTTTGCGATTGTGAATTGTGCCCTAACTGTAACCCTAACCCTTACCCAGCCCGTCTCCTCTGCCCCTGCCTGACGCACTCCTCCCCGGCCAGGCCCGTCACTGTCCTGGGCCCCCGCCTGACCGGCTCCTCCCCGCCCGGCCTGTCACCGTCCTCTGCCCCTGCCTGACATGCTCCTTCCCGCCCGGCCTCTCACCGTCCTCGGCCCCTGCCTGACCGGCTCCTCCGTCGCCTGGGCCTTCCAAGGGCTTGGTGTGGACGCTGCTTCCAGGAAGCCCTCCAGAAACCCGGCAGCAGGGTGGCCGCAGCAGTCTCCAGCAGCCGTCCCTAAGTCGCGTGAGTGCGGGGGACGTGCCCCCGCTGTGCCCCCGCGGGGGCCCAGCCTGGTGTCTTCCCTGAGGCCCTGCGGCTGCCGGCTGCCGCTCCCCGCAAGGGGAGAGCCGCGGAGGTGGGGACCGCCTCCTCATGGGGACGTACACGCAGCTCTCCACGTCGGATTCCGGGGCTCTCTGTCCTGCCCGAAGGCCCAGCTGGCCTGCGGGTCCTTAGAGTGGCAAAAACATCCGAAAACTGAGATTGAGGGTCCGGTGGGTGTCTGCACTTTTGTGCTGGGCACCCCAGGGAGGCCCGGGGGCTGGCTGGACAACGTGGTCTGCTGGGCGGGGGGGTTGGAGGAGCAACTGATGCCCTTTGCACTTTGGGTAGCAAGAGTCTGAGGTGTCTCTGAGCCCTGTGCCATGTCGGGAGGGGGCGGGGGGTGCGGGGGGGAGGAGGAGGAGGAGGAGGAGGAGGTGGGAAGGGCCGGGGCCTGCAGTCCTGTTCCCGGGGTGGCACGGCAAGTGGCTTCTTGCACAGGCTGCTTGGCCTGGGCTCCCCGCACCTGGGCCTTTGGAGGACTGGCCCTGTGCTTGCCAACACTTCCTGCAGGGACCCAGAGCTGGGAGGTTGCATCTCTCAGCCCTGGGTCGGGCAGAGCCCCAGCGGGCCATGCCCACCACCTCTCTCAGCACCGGTCCCCCAGAAGGCTCCTTTGGGACCAGGATTCTCTTGCGGTGACTCTTTAAGGTCTGGCCCCTGGATGGAGGGGCACCAGGAGTAGAGGAGCAGGAAGGGGAAGGGGGTGGCCATGCGAGGGGACACTTTGAGGCCAAGTCCCAGCTTCAGCCTGATCCTCCTGGGAACCCCGCTCTGAGACAAGGAGCCGGGCTTCGCATTCCCACAGCAGCCAGTCGTGGGCTGAGGACACCTGGGGCGTTGGGAACTCCCTGGCTTCTCCTTGGTTTAACATCTAGAGCTGCTTGGGAATCGCGCCGCCACACACACCCGAGTGCAGGTGTCTTCCGCACAGACTGCGGGCCTCGCTCTTCTGAAGGCCGCTAGCTCGCCACCCACCCACGGGTGAACCTGGTCAGGGTGCTTTCTCTAAGGGGCAGACTCTTTTCCGGGCGGGCTACCGGTGTCTCTGTTTGCTCGTTTCTTTCTTCCATTTCGGGAAAGTCTTCCTTGCTGGGTGTGGAAATCTCCTATGCCTTCCCTCGCCTATTCTGTCAGCTTTCAAATTCTCTTTCAGTTGCCACCCTCACAGATGGATTAGGAAACTCTTTCCGGTGCACTCATTAGTGAAATGACCTCAATGAAGCTGGAATCCAATATCTAATGGCCGATTTTTAGCGAGTCCACACGCCAGGGTGGTTGGGGGGCAATGCAGCCCCGGCCAGGCCCAGGCCCCTTGGACTGGGCCACAGGAGGACACAGAGGAGGGTCCCGGCCCCCACGAAGCGGTGCCGGCAGTTCTCCACGGGGTTGGGCGTTTTCCAGAGGTAGGAGATGGAGGGGACTGATTTCTTCAGCGCCCCCCAAACCACGCCACCCCACCCCACCCATGGGACACATCCCCAGAGAGAGACGCCCCATACACTGGCTGTGCCCCAGCCCTGGCCCGGGGGAATAGGCGGCAGCCCACCCACAGGGCGAGGGGGGGGCGCAGCTGAAAGGGGTTGTGGGGGAGGGCGGCCCCTGGCTGGGGTCAAAGGGCGAGCGCCCCGCGCGTGCGCAGTCAGCGGCAGCGACGCGCCGGGGGTGGGCAGCGGGTAGGTGAAGGAGGCCGGGCGAGGAGACGAGGGGGGCTGGGAGGGCTCCACCTTGGCGAGTCCAGCCGTGGAGGCGTATCTTGTGTGAGTGAGTGTGAGTGTGTGTGTGTGTGTATAGAGAGACAGCCCCCCGCCCCGCCCCGCCCCGCCCCGCCCATCACCCCCGTCCCTGGGAGCCCGCGGGACCCGGCCGGCGAACTCAACAGGCCCGGCCCGCCGCGGGGCCTGGGGCGGGAGGCGGCGGCGGCCGCCGTCTAGGGCCACACCACCCTGAACGCCCCCGATCTCGTCTGGTCTCGGAAGCTAAGCAGGGTCGGGCCTGGCTAGTGCTTGGATGGGAGACCGCCTGGGAATACCGGGTGCCACAGGCTGCTTCTTTTTTTTTTTTTTTTGCCTCTTGTTCTGTCCCCTTTCTGGGAGCGCGGCGGCGGCCCGGGGTGGGGGTGACCCCAACCCTCAGCGCCCGCCGCGGTGCCTGGAGCCCCAGCCCGCACCGTGGGGCCTCCTCTTGTCCCAAGCCGCGACACCGCCGCCACGCGGCAGCATGCGTGGCATCTGGACTGTCAGGTCTCAGACCAAAGGTCTGCTCTGTGGGAACCGACACGCTGGAGGAAACCTTGAGAGTCTGAGAGGGGAGGGAGTTCCAGAAGAAGGCCAGGATGTCATTTTGAGGGAGTATGTGACCAGAACTCGTCCCGTTGCTTTTGGGGTACTATGGGCTACACGCAGGAATCTTTGGTGGTGGCACCTGATGTTGGGGGATCCGGAGTCACACCCAGACCTGCTCCACAGGCCTCCTTTTACTTTTCTCTTCGGATTCATTATTTTTAAAAAGTGTCTCTTACCTCTATTATTGCATTTCCTTTCCTCTCTCTTTTCAAGCAGATGATGGGAGTACAAGTATTCAGGTGACATGTGTTGCCCGTGCCCCCCTCCCCCCTGTGTTCTTATTCATATACCTCTCATGTTGTTCCAGCGTATTGTGGGGGTACCAATGTTAAGGTCGGGTACGTTGCCCTCTCCAAGCCTCCCCCCTCGGGTCAGAGCTTCAAGTGCGCCCATCCCCCAGTCGGTGCGCACCCACCCCATGCCTAATGGATGTGTATGCCCCTCCCCTCCCCCCACCCGCCCGACACCCACCCGATGAAGGTGATTCCTCTCTGTCCACTTAGGTGTCCATCCGTTCCTACCAGTTTGCTGGTGAGCGCGCTCACGTGGTGCTCGTGTGTCCATTCTTGGGATACTTGGCCTACTGGAACGGGTTCCAGCTCTGGCCAGGAGAACACGAGAGGTGCCCTCTCACCGCTGCTCCTCACAGCCGAATGGCACTCCGTGGTGTCCACGCGCCACATTTTATTAATGCACTCCTGGATGGATGGGCACTCGGGTCGCTTCCACGTCTTTGCGATTGTGAATTGTGCCCTAACTGTAACCCTAACCCTTACCCAGCCCGTCTCCTCTGCCCCTGCCTGACGCACTCCTCCCCGGCCAGGCCCGTCACTGTCCTGGGCCCCCGCCTGACCGGCTCCTCCCCGCCCGGCCTGTCACCGTCCTCTGCCCCTGCCTGACATGCTCCTTCCCGCCCGGCCTCTCACCGTCCTCGGCCCCTGCCTGACCGGCTCCTCCGTCGCCTGGGCCTTCCAAGGGCTTGGTGTGGACGCTGCTTCCAGGAAGCCCTCCAGAAACCCGGCAGCAGGGTGGCCGCAGCAGTCTCCAGCAGCCGTCCCTAAGTCGCGTGAGTGCGGGGGACGTGCCCCCGCTGTGCCCCCGCGGGGGCCCAGCCTGGTGTCTTCCCTGAGGCCCTGCGGCTGCCGGCTGCCGCTCCCCGCAAGGGGAGAGCCGCGGAGGTGGGGACCGCCTCCTCATGGGGACGTACACGCAGCTCTCCACGTCGGATTCCGGGGCTCTCTGTCCTGCCCGAAGGCCCAGCTGGCCTGCGGGTCCTTAGAGTGGCAAAAACATCCGAAAACTGAGACTGAGGGTCCGGTGGGTGTCTGCACTTTTGTGCTGGGCACCCCAGGGAGGCCCGGGGGCTGGCTGGACAACGTGGTCTGCTGGGCGGGGGGGTTGGAGGAGCAACTGATGCCCTTTGCACTTTGGGTAGCAAGAGTCTGAGGTGTCTCTGAGCCCTGTGCCATGTCGGGGGGGGGCGGGGGGGGCGGGGGGGAGGAGGAGGAGGAGGAGGAGGAGGTGGGAAGGGCCGGGGCCTGCAGTCCTGTTCCCGGGGTGGCACGGCAAGTGGCTTCTTGCACAGGCTGCTTGGCCTGGGCTCCCCGCACCTGGGCCTTTGGAGGACTGGCCCTGTGCTTGCCAACACTTCCTGCAGGGACCCAGAGCTGGGAGGTTGCATCTCTCAGCCCTGGGTCGGGCAGAGCCCCAGCGGGCCATGCCCACCACCTCTCTCAGCACCGGTCCCCCAGAAGGCTCCTTTGGGACCAGGATTCTCTTGCGGTGACTCTTTAAGGTCTGGCCCCTGGATGGAGGGGCACCAGGAGTAGAGGAGCAGGAAGGGGAAGGGGGTGGCCATGCGAGGGGACACTTTGAGGCCAAGTCCCAGCTTCAGCCTGATCCTCCTGGGAACCCCGCTCTGAGACAAGGAGCCGGGCTTCGCATTCCCACAGCAGCCAGTCGTGGGCTGAGGACACCTGGGGCGTTGGGAACTCCCTGGCTTCTCCTTGGTTTAACATCTAGAGCTGCTTGGGAATCGCGCCGCCACACACACCCGAGTGCAGGTGTCTTCCGCACAGACTGCGGGCCTCGCTCTTCTGAAGGCCGCTAGCTCGCCACCCACCCACGGGTGAACCTGGTCAGGGTGCTTTCTCTAAGGGGCAGACTCTTTTCCGGGCGGGCTACCGGTGTCTCTGTTTGCTCGTTTCTTTCTTCCATTTCGGGAAAGTCTTCCTTGCTGGGTGTGGAAATCTCCTATGCCTTCCCTCGCCTATTCTGTCAGCTTTCAAATTCTCTTTCAGTTGCCACCCTCACAGATGGATTAGGAAACTCTTTCCGGTGCACTCATTAGTGAAATGACCTCAATGAAGCTGGAATCCAATATCTAATGGCCGATTTTTAGCGAGTCCACACGCCAGGGTGGTTGGGGGGCAATGCAGCCCCGGCCAGGCCCAGGCCCCTTGGACTGGGCCACAGGAGGACACAGAGGAGGGTCCCGGCCCCCACGAAGCGGTGCCGGCAGTTCTCCACGGGGTTGGGCGTTTTCCAGAGGTAGGAGATGGAGGGGACTGATTTCTTCAGCGCCCCCCAAACCACGCCACCCCACCCCACCCATGGGACACATCCCCAGAGAGAGACGCCCCATACACTGGCTGTGCCCCAGCCCTGGCCCGGGGGAATAGGCGGCAGCCCACCCACAGGGCGAGGGGGGGGCGCAGCTGAAAGGGGTTGTGGGGGAGGGCGGCCCCTGGCTGGGGTCAAAGGGCGAGCGCCCCGCGCGTGCGCAGTCAGCGGCAGCGACGCGCCGGGGGTGGGCAGCGGGTAGGTGAAGGAGGCCGGGCGAGGAGACGAGGGGGGCTGGGAGGGCTCCACCTTGGCGAGTCCAGCCGTGGAGGCGTATCTTGTGTGAGTGAGTGTGAGTGTGTGTGTGTGTGTATAGAGAGACAGCCCCCCGCCCCGCCCCGCCCCGCCCCGCCCATCACCCCCGTCCCTGGGAGCCCGCGGGACCCGGCCGGCGAACTCAACAGGCCCGGCCCGCCGCGGGGCCTGGGGCGGGAGGCGGCGGCGGCCGCCGTCTAGGGCCACACCACCCTGAACGCCCCCGATCTCGTCTGGTCTCGGAAGCTAAGCAGGGTCGGGCCTGGCTAGTGCTTGGATGGGAGACCGCCTGGGAATACCGGGTGCCACAGGCTGCTTCTTTTTTTTTTTTTTTTGCCTCTTGTTCTGTCCCCTTTCTGGGAGCGTGGCGGCGGCCCGGGGTGGGGGTGACCCCAACCCTCAGCGCCCGCCGCGGTGCCTGGAGCCCCAGCCCGCACCGTGGGGCCTCCTCTTGTCCCAAGCCGCGACACCGCCGCCACGCGGCAGCATGCGTGGCATCTGGACTGTCAGGTCTCAGACCAAAGGTCTGCTCTGTGGGAACCGACACGCTGGAGGAAACCTTGAGAGTCTGAGAGGGGAGGGAGTTCCAGAAGAAGGCCAGGATGTCATTTTGAGGGAGTATGTGACCAGAACTCGTCCCGTTGCTTTTGGGGTACTATGGGCTACACGCAGGAATCTTTGGTGGTGGCACCTGATGTTGGGGGATCCGGAGTCACACCCAGACCTGCTCCACAGGCCTCCTTTTACTTTTCTCTTCGGATTCATTATTTTTAAAAAGTGTCTCTTACCTCTATTATTGCATTTCCTTTCCTCTCTCTTTTCAAGCAGATGATGGGAGTACAAGTATTCAGGTGACATGTGTTGCCCGTGCCCCCCTCCCCCCTGTGTTCTTATTCATATACCTCTCATGTTGTTCCAGCGTATTGTGGGGGTACCAATGTTAAGGTCGGGTACGTTGCCCTCTCCAAGCCTCCCCCCTCGGGTCAGAGCTTCAAGTGCGCCCATCCCCCAGTCGGTGCGCACCCACCCCATGCCTAATGGATGTGTATGCCCCTCCCCTCCCCCCACCCGCCCGACACCCACCCGATGAAGGTGATTCCTCTCTGTCCACTTAGGTGTCCATCCGTTCCTACCAGTTTGCTGGTGAGCGCGCTCACGTGGTGCTCGTGTGTCCATTCTTGGGATACTTGGCCTACTGGAACGGGTTCCAGCTCTGGCCAGGAGAACACGAGAGGTGCCCTCTCACCGCTGCTCCTCACAGCCGAATGGCACTCCGTGGTGTCCACGCGCCACATTTTATTAATGCACTCCTGGATGGATGGGCACTCGGGTCGCTTCCACGTCTTTGCGATTGTGAATTGTGCCCTAACTGTAACCCTAACCCTTACCCAGCCCGTCTCCTCTGCCCCTGCCTGACGCACTCCTCCCCGGCCAGGCCCGTCACTGTCCTGGGCCCCCGCCTGACCGGCTCCTCCCCGCCCGGCCTGTCACCGTCCTCTGCCCCTGCCTGACATGCTCCTTCCCGCCCGGCCTCTCACCGTCCTCGGCCCCTGCCTGACCGGCTCCTCCGTCGCCTGGGCCTTCCAAGGGCTTGGTGTGGACGCTGCTTCCAGGAAGCCCTCCAGAAACCCGGCAGCAGGGTGGCCGCAGCAGTCTCCAGCAGCCGTCCCTAAGTCGCGTGAGTGCGGGGGACGTGCCCCCGCTGTGCCCCCGCGGGGGCCCAGCCTGGTGTCTTCCCTGAGGCCCTGCGGCTGCCGGCTGCCGCTCCCCGCAAGGGGAGAGCCGCGGAGGTGGGGACCGCCTCCTCATGGGGACGTACACGCAGCTCTCCACGTCGGATTCCGGGGCTCTCTGTCCTGCCCGAAGGCCCAGCTGGCCTGCGGGTCCTTAGAGTGGCAAAAACATCCGAAAACTGAGATTGAGGGTCCGGTGGGTGTCTGCACTTTTGTGCTGGGCACCCCAGGGAGGCCCGGGGGCTGGCTGGACAACGTGGTCTGCTGGGCGGGGGGGTTGGAGGAGCAACTGATGCCCTTTGCACTTTGGGTAGCAAGAGTCTGAGGTGTCTCTGAGCCCTGTGCCATGTCGGGAGGGGGCGGGGGGTGCGGGGGGGAGGAGGAGGAGGAGGAGGAGGAGGTGGGAAGGGCCGGGGCCTGCAGTCCTGTTCCCGGGGTGGCACGGCAAGTGGCTTCTTGCACAGGCTGCTTGGCCTGGGCTCCCCGCACCTGGGCCTTTGGAGGACTGGCCCTGTGCTTGCCAACACTTCCTGCAGGGACCCAGAGCTGGGAGGTTGCATCTCTCAGCCCTGGGTCGGGCAGAGCCCCAGCGGGCCATGCCCACCACCTCTCTCAGCACCGGTCCCCCAGAAGGCTCCTTTGGGACCAGGATTCTCTTGCGGTGACTCTTTAAGGTCTGGCCCCTGGATGGAGGGGCACCAGGAGTAGAGGAGCAGGAAGGGGAAGGGGGTGGCCATGCGAGGGGACACTTTGAGGCCAAGTCCCAGCTTCAGCCTGATCCTCCTGGGAACCCCGCTCTGAGACAAGGAGCCGGGCTTCGCATTCCCACAGCAGCCAGTCGTGGGCTGAGGACACCTGGGGCGTTGGGAACTCCCTGGCTTCTCCTTGGTTTAACATCTAGAGCTGCTTGGGAATCGCGCCGCCACACACACCCGAGTGCAGGTGTCTTCCGCACAGACTGCGGGCCTCGCTCTTCTGAAGGCCGCTAGCTCGCCACCCACCCACGGGTGAACCTGGTCAGGGTGCTTTCTCTAAGGGGCAGACTCTTTTCCGGGCGGGCTACCGGTGTCTCTGTTTGCTCGTTTCTTTCTTCCATTTCGGGAAAGTCTTCCTTGCTGGGTGTGGAAATCTCCTATGCCTTCCCTCGCCTATTCTGTCAGCTTTCAAATTCTCTTTCAGTTGCCACCCTCACAGATAGATTAGGAAACTCTTTCCGGTGCACTCATTAGTGAAATGACCTCAATGAAGCTGGAATCCAATATCTAATGGCCGATTTTTAGCGAGTCCACACGCCAGGGTGGTTGGGGGGCAATGCAGCCCCGGCCAGGCCCAGGCCCCTTGGACTGGGCCACAGGAGGACACAGAGGAGGGTCCCGGCCCCCACGAAGCGGTGCCGGCAGTTCTCCACGGGGTTGGGCGTTTTCCAGAGGTAGGAGATGGAGGGGACTGATTTCTTCAGCGCCCCCCAAACCACGCCACCCCACCCCACCCATGGGACACATCCCCAGAGAGAGACGCCCCATACACTGGCTGTGCCCCAGCCCTGGCCCGGGGGAATAGGCGGCAGCCCACCCACAGGGCGAGGGGGGGGCGCAGCTGAAAGGGGTTGTGGGGGAGGGCGGCCCCTGGCTGGGGTCAAAGGGCGAGCGCCCCGCGCGTGCGCAGTCAGCGGCAGCGACGCGCCGGGGGTGGGCAGCGGGTAGGTGAAGGAGGCCGGGCGAGGAGACGAGGGGGGCTGGGAGGGCTCCACCTTGGCGAGTCCAGCCGTGGAGGCGTATCTTGTGTGAGTGAGTGTGAGTGTGTGTGTGTGTGTATAGAGAGACAGCCCCCCGCCCCGCCCCGCCCCGCCCCGCCCATCACCCCCGTCCCTGGGAGCCCGCGGGACCCGGCCGGCGAACTCAACAGGCCCGGCCCGCCGCGGGGCCTGGGGCGGGAGGCGGCGGCGGCCGCCGTCTAGGGCCACACCACCCTGAACGCCCCCGATCTCGTCTGGTCTCGGAAGCTAAGCAGGGTCGGGCCTGGCTAGTGCTTGGATGGGAGACCGCCTGGGAATACCGGGTGCCACAGGCTGCTTCTTTTTTTTTTTTTTTTGCCTCTTGTTCTGTCCCCTTTCTGGGAGCGCGGCGGCGGCCCGGGGTGGGGGTGACCCCAACCCTCAGCGCCCGCCGCGGTGCCTGGAGCCCCAGCCCGCACCGTGGGGCCTCCTCTTGTCCCAAGCCGCGACACCGCCGCCACGCGGCAGCATGCGTGGCATCTGGACTGTCAGGTCTCAGACCAAAGGTCTGCTCTGTGGGAACCGACACGCTGGAGGAAACCTTGAGAGTCTGAGAGGGGAGGGAGTTCCAGAAGAAGGCCAGGATGTCATTTTGAGGGAGTATGTGACCAGAACTCGTCCCGTTGCTTTTGGGGTACTATGGGCTACACGCAGGAATCTTTGGTGGTGGCACCTGATGTTGGGGGATCCGGAGTCACACCCAGACCTGCTCCACAGGCCTCCTTTTACTTTTCTCTTCGGATTCATTATTTTTAAAAAGTGTCTCTTACCTCTATTATTGCATTTCCTTTCCTCTCTCTTTTCAAGCAGATGATGGGAGTACAAGTATTCAGGTGACATGTGTTGCCCGTGCCCCCCTCCCCCCTGTGTTCTTATTCATATACCTCTCATGTTGTTCCAGCGTATTGTGGGGGTACCAATGTTAAGGTCGGGTACGTTGCCCTCTCCAAGCCTCCCCCCTCGGGTCAGAGCTTCAAGTGCGCCCATCCCCCAGTCGGTGCGCACCCACCCCATGCCTAATGGATGTGATTGCCCCTCCCCTCCCCCCACCCGCCCGACACCCACCCGATGAAGGTGATTCCTCTCTGTCCACTTAGGTGTCCATCCGTTCCTACCAGTTTGCTGGTGAGCGCGCTCACGTGGTGCTCGTGTGTCCATTCTTGGGATACTTGGCCTACTGGAACGGGTTCCAGCTCTGGCCAGGAGAACACGAGAGGTGCCCTCTCACCGCTGCTCCTCACAGCCGAATGGCACTCCGTGGTGTCCACGCGCCACATTTTATTAATGCACTCCTGGATGGATGGGCACTCGGGTCGCTTCCACGTCTTTGCGATTGTGAATTGTGCCCTAACTGTAACCCTAACCCTTACCCAGCCCGTCTCCTCTGCCCCTGCCTGACGCACTCCTCCCCGGCCAGGCCCGTCACTGTCCTGGGCCCCCGCCTGACCGGCTCCTCCCCGCCCGGCCTGTCACCGTCCTCTGCCCCTGCCTGACATGCTCCTTCCCGCCCGGCCTCTCACCGTCCTCGGCCCCTGCCTGACCGGCTCCTCCGTCGCCTGGGCCTTCCAAGGGCTTGGTGTGGACGCTGCTTCCAGGAAGCCCTCCAGAAACCCGGCAGCAGGGTGGCCGCAGCAGTCTCCAGCAGCCGTCCCTAAGTCGCGTGAGTGCGGGGGACGTGCCCCCGCTGTGCCCCCGCGGGGGCCCAGCCTGGTGTCTTCCCTGAGGCCCTGCGGCTGCCGGCTGCCGCTCCCCGCAAGGGGAGAGCCGCGGAGGTGGGGACCGCCTCCTCATGGGGACGTACACGCAGCTCTCCACGTCGGATTCCGGGGCTCTCTGTCCTGCCCGAAGGCCCAGCTGGCCTGCGGGTCCTTAGAGTGGCAAAAACATCCGAAAACTGAGACTGAGGGTCCGGTGGGTGTCTGCACTTTTGTGCTGGGCACCCCAGGGAGGCCCGGGGGCTGGCTGGACAACGTGGTCTGCTGGGCGGGGGGGTTGGAGGAGCAACTGATGCCCTTTGCACTTTGGGTAGCAAGAGTCTGAGGTGTCTCTGAGCCCTGTGCCATGTCGGGAGGGGGCGGGGGGTGCGGGGGGGAGGAGGAGGAGGAGGAGGAGGAGGTGGGAAGGGCCGGGGCCTGCAGTCCTGTTCCCGGGGTGGCACGGCAAGTGGCTTCTTGCACAGGCTGCTTGGCCTGGGCTCCCCGCACCTGGGCCTTTGGAGGACTGGCCCTGTGCTTGCCAACACTTCCTGCAGGGACCCAGAGCTGGGAGGTTGCATCTCTCAGCCCTGGGTCGGGCAGAGCCCCAGCGGGCCATGCCCACCACCTCTCTCAGCACCGGTCCCCCAGAAGGCTCCTTTGGGACCAGGATTCTCTTGCGGTGACTCTTTAAGGTCTGGCCCCTGGATGGAGGGGCACCAGGAGTAGAGGAGCAGGAAGGGGAAGGGGGTGGCCATGCGAGGGGACACTTTGAGGCCAAGTCCCAGCTTCAGCCTGATCCTCCTGGGAACCCCGCTCTGAGACAAGGAGCCGGGCTTCGCATTCCCACAGCAGCCAGTCGTGGGCTGAGGACACCTGGGGCGTTGGGAACTCCCTGGCTTCTCCTTGGTTTAACATCTAGAGCTGCTTGGGAATCGCGCCGCCACACACACCCGAGTGCAGGTGTCTTCCGCACAGACTGCGGGCCTCGCTCTTCTGAAGGCCGCTAGCTCGCCACCCACCCACGGGTGAACCTGGTCAGGGTGCTTTCTCTAAGGGGCAGACTCTTTTCCGGGCGGGCTACCGGTGTCTCTGTTTGCTCGTTTCTTTCTTCCATTTCGGGAAAGGCTTCCTTGCTGGGTGTGGAAATCTCCTATGCCTTCCCTCGCCTATTCTGTCAGCTTTCAAATTCTCTTTCAGTTGCCACCCTCACAGATGGATTAGGAAACTCTTTCCGGTGCACTCATTAGTGAAATGACCTCAATGAAGCTGGAATCCAATATCTAATGGCCGATTTTTAGCGAGTCCACACGCCAGGGTGGTTGGGGGGCAATGCAGCCCCGGCCAGGCCCAGGCCCCTTGGACTGGGCCACAGGAGGACACAGAGGAGGGTCCCGGCCCCCACGAAGCGGTGCCGGCAGTTCTCCACGGGGTTGGGCGTTTTCCAGAGGTAGGAGATGGAGGGGACTGATTTCTTCAGCGCCCCCCAAACCACGCCACCCCACCCCACCCATGGGACACATCCCCAGAGAGAGACGCCCCATACACTGGCTGTGCCCCAGCCCTGGCCCGGGGGAATAGGCGGCAGCCCACCCACAGGGCGAGGGGGGGGCGCAGCTGAAAGGGGTTGTGGGGGAGGGCGGCCCCTGGCTGGGGTCAAAGGGCGAGCGCCCCGCGCGTGCGCAGTCAGCGGCAGCGACGCGCCGGGGGTGGGCAGCGGGTAGGTGAAGGAGGCCGGGCGAGGAGACGAGGGGGGCTGGGAGGGCTCCACCTTGGCGAGTCCAGCCGTGGAGGCGTATCTTGTGTGAGTGAGTGTGAGTGTGTGTGTGTGTGTATAGAGAGACAGCCCCCCGCCCCGCCCCGCCCCGCCCCGCCCATCACCCCCGTCCCTGGGAGCCCGCGGGACCCGGCCGGCGAACTCAACAGGCCCGGCCCGCCGCGGGGCCTGGGGCGGGAGGCGGCGGCGGCCGCCGTCTAGGGCCACACCACCCTGAACGCCCCCGATCTCGTCTGGTCTCGGAAGCTAAGCAAGGTCGGGCCTGGCTAGTGCTTGGATGGGAGACCGCCTGGGAATACCGGGTGCCACAGGCTGCTTCTTTTTTTTTTTTTTTTGCCTCTTGTTCTGTCCCCTTTCTGGGAGCGCGGCGGCGGCCCGGGGTGGGGGTGACCCCAACCCTCAGCGCCCGCCGCGGTGCCTGGAGCCCCAGCCCGCACCGTGGGGCCTCCTCTTGTCCCAAGCCGCGACACCGCCGCCACGCGGCAGCATGCGTGGCATCTGGACTGTCAGGTCTCAGACCAAAGGTCTGCTCTGTGGGAACCGACACGCTGGAGGAAACCTTGAGAGTCTGAGAGGGGAGGGAGTTCCAGAAGAAGGCCAGGATGTCATTTTGAGGGAGTATGTGACCAGAACTCGTCCCGTTGCTTTTGGGGTACTATGGGCTACACGCAGGAATCTTTGGTGGTGGCACCTGATGTTGGGGGATCCGGAGTCACACCCAGACCTGCTCCACAGGCCTCCTTTTACTTTTCTCTTCGGATTCATTATTTTTAAAAAGTGTCTCTTACCTCTATTATTGCATTTCCTTTCCTCTCTCTTTTCAAGCAGATGATGGGAGTACAAGTATTCAGGTGACATGTGTTGCCCGTGCCCCCCTCCCCCCTGTGTTCTTATTCATATACCTCTCATGTTGTTCCAGCGTATTGTGGGGGTACCAATGTTAAGGTCGGGTACGTTGCCCTCTCCAAGCCTCCCCCCTCGGGTCAGAGCTTCAAGTGCGCCCATCCCCCAGTCGGTGCGCACCCACCCCATGCCTAATGGATGTGATTGCCCCTCCCCTCCCCCCACCCGCCCGACACCCACCCGATGAAGGTGATTCCTCTCTGTCCACTTAGGTGTCCATCCGTTCCTACCAGTTTGCTGGTGAGCGCGCTCACGTGGTGCTCGTGTGTCCATTCTTGGGATACTTGGCCTACTGGAACGGGTTCCAGCTCTGGCCAGGAGAACACGAGAGGTGCCCTCTCACCGCTGCTCCTCACAGCCGAATGGCACTCCGTGGTGTCCACGCGCCACATTTTATTAATGCACTCCTGGATGGATGGGCACTCGGGTCGCTTCCACGTCTTTGCGATTGTGAATTGTGCCCTAACTGTAACCCTAACCCTTACCCAGCCCGTCTCCTCTGCCCCTGCCTGACGCACTCCTCCCCGGCCAGGCCCGTCACTGTCCTGGGCCCCCGCCTGACCGGCTCCTCCCCGCCCGGCCTGTCACCGTCCTCTGCCCCTGCCTGACATGCTCCTTCCCGCCCGGCCTCTCACCGTCCTCGGCCCCTGCCTGACCGGCTCCTCCGTCGCCTGGGCCTTCCAAGGGCTTGGTGTGGACGCTGCTTCCAGGAAGCCCTCCAGAAACCCGGCAGCAGGGTGGCCGCAGCAGTCTCCAGCAGCCGTCCCTAAGTCGCGTGAGTGCGGGGGACGTGCCCCCGCTGTGCCCCCGCGGGGGCCCAGCCTGGTGTCTTCCCTGAGGCCCTGCGGCTGCCGGCTGCCGCTCCCCGCAAGGGGAGAGCCGCGGAGGTGGGGACCGCCTCCTCATGGGGACGTACACGCAGCTCTCCACGTCGGATTCCGGGGCTCTCTGTCCTGCCCGAAGGCCCAGCTGGCCTGCGGGTCCTTAGAGTGGCAAAAACATCCGAAAACTGAGACTGAGGGTCCGGTGGGTGTCTGCACTTTTGTGCTGGGCACCCCAGGGAGGCCCGGGGGCTGGCTGGACAACGTGGTCTGCTGGGCGGGGGGGTTGGAGGAGCAACTGATGCCCTTTGCACTTTGGGTAGCAAGAGTCTGAGGTGTCTCTGAGCCCTGTGCCATGTCGGGGGGGGGGCGGGGGGGGCGGGGGGGAGGAGGAGGAGGAGGAGGAGGAGGTGGGAAGGGCCGGGGCCTGCAGTCCTGTTCCCGGGGTGGCACGGCAAGTGGCTTCTTGCACAGGCTGCTTGGCCTGGGCTCCCCGCACCTGGGCCTTTGGAGGACTGGCCCTGTGCTTGCCAACACTTCCTGCAGGGACCCAGAGCTGGGAGGTTGCATCTCTCAGCCCTGGGTCGGGCAGAGCCCCAGCGGGCCATGCCCACCACCTCTCTCAGCACCGGTCCCCCAGAAGGCTCCTTTGGGACCAGGATTCTCTTGCGGTGACTCTTTAAGGTCTGGCCCCTGGATGGAGGGGCACCAGGAGTAGAGGAGCAGGAAGGGGAAGGGGGTGGCCATGCGAGGGGACACTTTGAGGCCAAGTCCCAGCTTCAGCCTGATCCTCCTGGGAACCCCGCTCTGAGACAAGGAGCCGGGCTTCGCATTCCCACAGCAGCCAGTCGTGGGCTGAGGACACCTGGGGCGTTGGGAACTCCCTGGCTTCTCCTTGGTTTAACATCTAGAGCTGCTTGGGAATCGCGCCGCCACACACACCCGAGTGCAGGTGTCTTCCGCACAGACTGCGGGCCTCGCTCTTCTGAAGGCCGCTAGCTCGCCACCCACCCACGGGTGAACCTGGTCAGGGTGCTTTCTCTAAGGGGCAGACTCTTTTCCGGGCGGGCTACCGGTGTCTCTGTTTGCTCGTTTCTTTCTTCCATTTCGGGAAAGTCTTCCTTGCTGGGTGTGGAAATCTCCTATGCCTTCCCTCGCCTATTCTGTCAGCTTTCAAATTCTCTTTCAGTTGCCACCCTCACAGATGGATTAGGAAACTCTTTCCGGTGCACTCATTAGTGAAATGACCTCAATGAAGCTGGAATCCAATATCTAATGGCCGATTTTTAGCGAGTCCACACGCCAGGGTGGTTGGGGGGCAATGCAGCCCCGGCCAGGCCCAGGCCCCTTGGACTGGGCCACAGGAGGACACAGAGGAGGGTCCCGGCCCCCACGAAGCGGTGCCGGCAGTTCTCCACGGGGTTGGGCGTTTTCCAGAGGTAGGAGATGGAGGGGACTGATTTCTTCAGCGCCCCCCAAACCACGCCACCCCACCCCACCCATGGGACACATCCCCAGAGAGAGACGCCCCATACACTGGCTGTGCCCCAGCCCTGGCCCGGGGGAATAGGCGGCAGCCCACCCACAGGGCGAGGGGGGGGCGCAGCTGAAAGGGGTTGTGGGGGAGGGCGGCCCCTGGCTGGGGTCAAAGGGCGAGCGCCCCGCGCGTGCGCAGTCAGCGGCAGCGACGCGCCGGGGGTGGGCAGCGGGTAGGTGAAGGAGGCCGGGCGAGGAGACGAGGGGGGCTGGGAGGGCTCCACCTTGGCGAGTCCAGCCGTGGAGGCGTATCTTGTGTGAGTGAGTGTGAGTGTGTGTGTGTGTGTATAGAGAGACAGCCCCCCGCCCCGCCCCGCCCCGCCCCGCCCATCACCCCCGTCCCTGGGAGCCCGCGGGACCCGGCCGGCGAACTCAACAGGCCCGGCCCGCCGCGGGGCCTGGGGCGGGAGGCGGCGGCGGCCGCCGTCTAGGGCCACACCACCCTGAACGCCCCCGATCTCGTCTGGTCTCGGAAGCTAAGCAGGGTCGGGCCTGGCTAGTGCTTGGATGGGAGACCGCCTGGGAATACCGGGTGCCACAGGCTGCTTCTTTTTTTTTTTTTTTTGCCTCTTGTTCTGTCCCCTTTCTGGGAGCGCGGCGGCGGCCCGGGGTGGGGGTGACCCCAACCCTCAGCGCCCGCCGCGGTGCCTGGAGCCCCAGCCCGCACCGTGGGGCCTCCTCTTGTCCCAAGCCGCGACACCGCCGCCACGCGGCAGCATGCGTGGCATCTGGACTGTCAGGTCTCAGACCAAAGGTCTGCTCTGTGGGAACCGACACGCTGGAGGAAACCTTGAGAGTCTGAGAGGGGAGGGAGTTCCAGAAGAAGGCCAGGATGTCATTTTGAGGGAGTATGTGACCAGAACTCGTCCCGTTGCTTTTGGGGTACTATGGGCTACACGCAGGAATCTTTGGTGGTGGCACCTGATGTTGGGGGATCCGGAGTCACACCCAGACCTGCTCCACAGGCCTCCTTTTACTTTTCTCTTCGGATTCATTATTTTTAAAAAGTGTCTCTTACCTCTATTATTGCATTTCCTTTCCTCTCTCTTTTCAAGCAGATGATGGGAGTACAAGTATTCAGGTGACATGTGTTGCCCGTGCCCCCCTCCCCCCTGTGTTCTTATTCATATACCTCTCATGTTGTTCCAGCGTATTGTGGGGGTACCAATGTTAAGGTCGGGTACGTTGCCCTCTCCAAGCCTCCCCCCTCGGGTCAGAGCTTCAAGTGCGCCCATCCCCCAGTCGGTGCGCACCCACCCCATGCCTAATGGATGTGATTGCCCCTCCCCTCCCCCCACCCGCCCGACACCCACCCGATGAAGGTGATTCCTCTCTGTCCACTTAGGTGTCCATCCGTTCCTACCAGTTTGCTGGTGAGCGCGCTCACGTGGTGCTCGTGTGTCCATTCTTGGGATACTTGGCCTACTGGAACGGGTTCCAGCTCTGGCCAGGAGAACACGAGAGGTGCCCTCTCACCGCTGCTCCTCACAGCCGAATGGCACTCCGTGGTGTCCACGCGCCACATTTTATTAATGCACTCCTGGATGGATGGGCACTCGGGTCGCTTCCACGTCTTTGCGATTGTGAATTGTGCCCTAACTGTAACCCTAACCCTTACCCAGCCCGTCTCCTCTGCCCCTGCCTGACGCACTCCTCCCCGGCCAGGCCCGTCACTGTCCTGGGCCCCCGCCTGACCGGCTCCTCCCCGCCCGGCCTGTCACCGTCCTCTGCCCCTGCCTGACATGCTCCTTCCCGCCCGGCCTCTCACCGTCCTCGGCCCCTGCCTGACCGGCTCCTCCGTCGCCTGGGCCTTCCAAGGGCTTGGTGTGGACGCTGCTTCCAGGAAGCCCTCCAGAAACCCGGCAGCAGGGTGGCCGCAGCAGTCTCCAGCAGCCGTCCCTAAGTCGCGTGAGTGCGGGGGACGTGCCCCCGCTGTGCCCCCGCGGGGGCCCAGCCTGGTGTCTTCCCTGAGGCCCTGCGGCTGCCGGCTGCCGCTCCCCGCAAGGGGAGAGCCGCGGAGGTGGGGACCGCCTCCTCATGGGGACGTACACGCAGCTCTCCACGTCGGATTCCGGGGCTCTCTGTCCTGCCCGAAGGCCCAGCTGGCCTGCGGGTCCTTAGAGTGGCAAAAACATCCGAAAACTGAGACTGAGGGTCCGGTGGGTGTCTGCACTTTTGTGCTGGGCACCCCAGGGAGGCCCGGGGGCTGGCTGGACAACGTGGTCTGCTGGGCGGGGGGGTTGGAGGAGCAACTGATGCCCTTTGCACTTTGGGTAGCAAGAGTCTGAGGTGTCTCTGAGCCCTGTGCCATGTCGGGGGGGGGGGCGGGGGGGGCGGGGGGGAGGAGGAGGAGGAGGAGGAGGAGGTGGGAAGGGCCGGGGCCTGCAGTCCTGTTCCCGGGGTGGCACGGCAAGTGGCTTCTTGCACAGGCTGCTTGGCCTGGGCTCCCCGCACCTGGGCCTTTGGAGGACTGGCCCTGTGCTTGCCAACACTTCCTGCAGGGACCCAGAGCTGGGAGGTTGCATCTCTCAGCCCTGGGTCGGGCAGAGCCCCAGCGGGCCATGCCCACCACCTCTCTCAGCACCGGTCCCCCAGAAGGCTCCTTTGGGACCAGGATTCTCTTGCGGTGACTCTTTAAGGTCTGGCCCCTGGATGGAGGGGCACCAGGAGTAGAGGAGCAGGAAGGGGAAGGGGGTGGCCATGCGAGGGGACACTTTGAGGCCAAGTCCCAGCTTCAGCCTGATCCTCCTGGGAACCCCGCTCTGAGACAAGGAGCCGGGCTTCGCATTCCCACAGCAGCCAGTCGTGGGCTGAGGACACCTGGGGCGTTGGGAACTCCCTGGCTTCTCCTTGGTTTAACATCTAGAGCTGCTTGGGAATCGCGCCGCCACACACACCCGAGTGCAGGTGTCTTCCGCACAGACTGCGGGCCTCGCTCTTCTGAAGGCCGCTAGCTCGCCACCCACCCACGGGTGAACCTGGTCAGGGTGCTTTCTCTAAGGGGCAGACTCTTTTCCGGGCGGGCTACCGGTGTCTCTGTTTGCTCGTTTCTTTCTTCCATTTCGGGAAAGGCTTCCTTGCTGGGTGTGGAAATCTCCTATGCCTTCCCTCGCCTATTCTGTCAGCTTTCAAATTCTCTTTCAGTTGCCACCCTCACAGATGGATTAGGAAACTCTTTCCGGTGCACTCATTAGTGAAATGACCTCAATGAAGCTGGAATCCAATATCTAATGGCCGATTTTTAGCGAGTCCACACGCCAGGGTGGTTGGGGGGCAATGCAGCCCCGGCCAGGCCCAGGCCCCTTGGACTGGGCCACAGGAGGACACAGAGGAGGGTCCCGGCCCCCACGAAGCGGTGCCGGCAGTTCTCCACGGGGTTGGGCGTTTTCCAGAGGTAGGAGATGGAGGGGACTGATTTCTTCAGCGCCCCCCAAACCACGCCACCCCACCCCACCCATGGGACACATCCCCAGAGAGAGACGCCCCATACACTGGCTGTGCCCCAGCCCTGGCCCGGGGGAATAGGCGGCAGCCCACCCACAGGGCGAGGGGGGGGCGCAGCTGAAAGGGGTTGTGGGGGAGGGCGGCCCCTGGCTGGGGTCAAAGGGCGAGCGCCCCGCGCGTGCGCAGTCAGCGGCAGCGACGCGCCGGGGGTGGGCAGCGGGTAGGTGAAGGAGGCCGGGCGAGGAGACGAGGGGGGCTGGGAGGGCTCCACCTTGGCGAGTCCAGCCGTGGAGGCGTATCTTGTGTGAGTGAGTGTGAGTGTGTGTGTGTGTGTATAGAGAGACAGCCCCCCGCCCCGCCCCGCCCCGCCCCGCCCATCACCCCCGTCCCTGGGAGCCCGCGGGACCCGGCCGGCGAACTCAACAGGCCCGGCCCGCCGCGGGGCCTGGGGCGGGAGGCGGCGGCGGCCGCCGTCTAGGGCCACACCACCCTGAACGCCCCCGATCTCGTCTGGTCTCGGAAGCTAAGCAGGGTCGGGCCTGGCTAGTGCTTGGATGGGAGACCGCCTGGGAATACCGGGTGCCACAGGCTGCTTCTTTTTTTTTTTTTTTTGCCTCTTGTTCTGTCCCCTTTCTGGGAGCGCGGCGGCGGCCCGGGGTGGGGGTGACCCCAACCCTCAGCGCCCGCCGCGGTGCCTGGAGCCCCAGCCCGCACCGTGGGGCCTCCTCTTGTCCCAAGCCGCGACACCGCCGCCACGCGGCAGCATGCGTGGCATCTGGACTGTCAGGTCTCAGACCAAAGGTCTGCTCTGTGGGAACCGACACGCTGGAGGAAACCTTGAGAGTCTGAGAGGGGAGGGAGTTCCAGAAGAAGGCCAGGATGTCATTTTGAGGGAGTATGTGACCAGAACTCGTCCCGTTGCTTTTGGGGTACTATGGGCTACACGCAGGAATCTTTGGTGGTGGCACCTGATGTTGGGGGATCCGGAGTCACACCCAGACCTGCTCCACAGGCCTCCTTTTACTTTTCTCTTCGGATTCATTATTTTTAAAAAGTGTCTCTTACCTCTATTATTGCATTTCCTTTCCTCTCTCTTTTCAAGCAGATGATGGGAGTACAAGTATTCAGGTGACATGTGTTGCCCGTGCCCCCCTCCCCCCTGTGTTCTTATTCATATACCTCTCATGTTGTTCCAGCGTATTGTGGGGGTACCAATGTTAAGGTCGGGTACGTTGCCCTCTCCAAGCCTCCCCCCTCGGGTCAGAGCTTCAAGTGCGCCCATCCCCCAGTCGGTGCGCACCCACCCCATGCCTAATGGATGTGATTGCCCCTCCCCTCCCCCCACCCGCCCGACACCCACCCGATGAAGGTGATTCCTCTCTGTCCACTTAGGTGTCCATCCGTTCCTACCAGTTTGCTGGTGAGCGCGCTCACGTGGTGCTCGTGTGTCCATTCTTGGGATACTTGGCCTACTGGAACGGGTTCCAGCTCTGGCCAGGAGAACACGAGAGGTGCCCTCTCACCGCTGCTCCTCACAGCCGAATGGCACTCCGTGGTGTCCACGCGCCACATTTTATTAATGCACTCCTGGATGGATGGGCACTCGGGTCGCTTCCACGTCTTTGCGATTGTGAATTGTGCCCTAACTGTAACCCTAACCCTTACCCAGCCCGTCTCCTCTGCCCCTGCCTGACGCACTCCTCCCCGGCCAGGCCCGTCACTGTCCTGGGCCCCCGCCTGACCGGCTCCTCCCCGCCCGGCCTGTCACCGTCCTCTGCCCCTGCCTGACATGCTCCTTCCCGCCCGGCCTCTCACCGTCCTCGGCCCCTGCCTGACCGGCTCCTCCGTCGCCTGGGCCTTCCAAGGGCTTGGTGTGGACGCTGCTTCCAGGAAGCCCTCCAGAAACCCGGCAGCAGGGTGGCCGCAGCAGTCTCCAGCAGCCGTCCCTAAGTCGCGTGAGTGCGGGGGACGTGCCCCCGCTGTGCCCCCGCGGGGGCCCAGCCTGGTGTCTTCCCTGAGGCCCTGCGGCTGCCGGCTGCCGCTCCCCGCAAGGGGAGAGCCGCGGAGGTGGGGACCGCCTCCTCATGGGGACGTACACGCAGCTCTCCACGTCGGATTCCGGGGCTCTCTGTCCTGCCCGAAGGCCCAGCTGGCCTGCGGGTCCTTAGAGTGGCAAAAACATCCGAAAACTGAGATTGAGGGTCCGGTGGGTGTCTGCACTTTTGTGCTGGGCACCCCAGGGAGGCCCGGGGGCTGGCTGGACAACGTGGTCTGCTGGGCGGGGGGGTTGGAGGAGCAACTGATGCCCTTTGCACTTTGGGTAGCAAGAGTCTGAGGTGTCTCTGAGCCCTGTGCCATGTCGGGAGGGGGCGGGGGGGGCGGGGGGGAGGAGGAGGAGGAGGAGGAGGAGGTGGGAAGGGCCGGGGCCTGCAGTCCTGTTCCCGGGGTGGCACGGCAAGTGGCTTCTTGCACAGGCTTCTTGGCCTGGGCTCCCCGCACCTGGGCCTTTGGAGGACTGGCCCTGTGCTTGCCAACACTTCCTGCAGGGACCCAGAGCTGGGAGGTTGCATCTCTCAGCCCTGGGTCGGGCAGAGCCCCAGCGGGCCATGCCCACCACCTCTCTCAGCACCGGTCCCCCAGAAGGCTCCTTTGGAACCAGGATTCTCTTGCGGTGACTCTTTAAGGTCTGGCCCCTGGATGGAGGGGCACCAGGAGTAGAGGAGCAGGAAGGGGAAGGGGGTGGCCATGCGAGGGGACACTTTGAGGCCAAGTCCCAGCTTCAGCCTGATCCTCCTGGGAACCCCGCTCTGAGACAAGGAGCCGGGCTTCGCATTCCCACAGCAGCCAGTCGTGGGCTGAGGACACCTGGGGCGTTGGGAACTCCCTGGCTTCTCCTTGGTTTAACATCTAGAGCTGCTTGGGAATCGCGCCGCCACACACACCCGAGTGCAGGTGTCTTCCGCACAGACTGCGGGCCTCGCTCTTCTGAAGGCCGCTAGCTCGCCACCCACCCACGGGTGAACCTGGTCAGGGTGCTTTCTCTAAGGGGCAGACTCTTTTCCGGGCGGGCTACCGGTGTCTCTGTTTGCTCGTTTCTTTCTTCCATTTCGGGAAAGGCTTCCTTGCTGGGTGTGGAAATCTCCTATGCCTTCCCTCGCCTATTCTGTCAGCTTTCAAATTCTCTTTCAGTTGCCACCCTCACAGATGGATTAGGAAACTCTTTCCGGTGCACTCATTAGTGAAATGACCTCAATGAAGCTGGAATCCAATATCTAATGGCCGATTTTTAGCGAGTCCACACGCCAGGGTGGTTGGGGGGCAATGCAGCCCCGGCCAGGCCCAGGCCCCTTGGACTGGGCCACAGGAGGACACAGAGGAGGGTCCCGGCCCCCACGAAGCGGTGCCGGCAGTTCTCCACGGGGTTGGGCGTTTTCCAGAGGTAGGAGATGGAGGGGACTGATTTCTTCAGCGCCCCCCAAACCACGCCACCCCACCCCACCCATGGGACACATCCCCAGAGAGAGACGCCCCATACACTGGCTGTGCCCCAGCCCTGGCCCGGGGGAATAGGCGGCAGCCCACCCACAGGGCGAGGGGGGGGCGCAGCTGAAAGGGGTTGTGGGGGAGGGCGGCCCCTGGCTGGGGTCAAAGGGCGAGCGCCCCGCGCGTGCGCAGTCAGCGGCAGCGACGCGCCGGGGGTGGGCAGCGGGTAGGTGAAGGAGGCCGGGCGAGGAGACGAGGGGGGCTGGGAGGGCTCCACCTTGGCGAGTCCAGCCGTGGAGGCGTATCTTGTGTGAGTGAGTGTGAGTGTGTGTGTGTGTGTATAGAGAGACAGCCCCCCGCCCCGCCCCGCCCCGCCCCGCCCATCACCCCCGTCCCTGGGAGCCCGCGGGACCCGGCCGGCGAACTCAACAGGCCCGGCCCGCCGCGGGGCCTGGGGCGGGAGGCGGCGGCGGCCGCCGTCTAGGGCCACACCACCCTGAACGCCCCCGATCTCGTCTGGTCTCGGAAGCTAAGCAGGGTCGGGCCTGGCTAGTGCTTGGATGGGAGACCGCCTGGGAATACCGGGTGCCACAGGCTGCTTCTTTTTTTTTTTTTTTTGCCTCTTGTTCTGTCCCCTTTCTGGGAGCGCGGCGGCGGCCCGGGGTGGGGGTGACCCCAACCCTCAGCGCCCGCCGCGGTGCCTGGAGCCCCAGCCCGCACCGTGGGGCCTCCTCTTGTCCCAAGCCGCGACACCGCCGCCACGCGGCAGCATGCGTGGCATCTGGACTGTCAGGTCTCAGACCAAAGGTCTGCTCTGTGGGAACCGACACGCTGGAGGAAACCTTGAGAGTCTGAGAGGGGAGGGAGTTCCAGAAGAAGGCCAGGATGTCATTTTGAGGGAGTATGTGACCAGAACTCGTCCCGTTGCTTTTGGGGTACTATGGGCTACACGCAGGAATCTTTGGTGGTGGCACCTGATGTTGGGGGATCCGGAGTCACACCCAGACCTGCTCCACAGGCCTCCTTTTACTTTTCTCTTCGGATTCATTATTTTTAAAAAGTGTCTCTTACCTCTATTATTGCATTTCCTTTCCTCTCTCTTTTCAAGCAGATGATGGGAGTACAAGTATTCAGGTGACATGTGTTGCCCGTGCCCCCCTCCCCCCTGTGTTCTTATTCATATACCTCTCATGTTGTTCCAGCGTATTGTGGGGGTACCAATGTTAAGGTCGGGTACGTTGCCCTCTCCAAGCCTCCCCCCTCGGGTCAGAGCTTCAAGTGCGCCCATCCCCCAGTCGGTGCGCACCCACCCCATGCCTAATGGATGTGATTGCCCCTCCCCTCCCCCCACCCGCCCGACACCCACCCGATGAAGGTGATTCCTCTCTGTCCACTTAGGTGTCCATCCGTTCCTACCAGTTTGCTGGTGAGCGCGCTCACGTGGTGCTCGTGTGTCCATTCTTGGGATACTTGGCCTACTGGAACGGGTTCCAGCTCTGGCCAGGAGAACACGAGAGGTGCCCTCTCACCGCTGCTCCTCACAGCCGAATGGCACTCCGTGGTGTCCACGCGCCACATTTTATTAATGCACTCCTGGATGGATGGGCACTCGGGTCGCTTCCACGTCTTTGCGATTGTGAATTGTGCCCTAACTGTAACCCTAACCCTTACCCAGCCCGTCTCCTCTGCCCCTGCCTGACGCACTCCTCCCCGGCCAGGCCCGTCACTGTCCTGGGCCCCCGCCTGACCGGCTCCTCCCCGCCCGGCCTGTCACCGTCCTCTGCCCCTGCCTGACATGCTCCTTCCCGCCCGGCCTCTCACCGTCCTCGGCCCCTGCCTGACCGGCTCCTCCGTCGCCTGGGCCTTCCAAGGGCTTGGTGTGGACGCTGCTTCCAGGAAGCCCTCCAGAAACCCGGCAGCAGGGTGGCCGCAGCAGTCTCCAGCAGCCGTCCCTAAGTCGCGTGAGTGCGGGGGACGTGCCCCCGCTGTGCCCCCGCGGGGGCCCAGCCTGGTGTCTTCCCTGAGGCCCTGCGGCTGCCGGCTGCCGCTCCCCGCAAGGGGAGAGCCGCGGAGGTGGGGACCGCCTCCTCATGGGGACGTACACGCAGCTCTCCACGTCGGATTCCGGGGCTCTCTGTCCTGCCCGAAGGCCCAGCTGGCCTGCGGGTCCTTAGAGTGGCAAAAACATCCGAAAACTGAGACTGAGGGTCCGGTGGGTGTCTGCACTTTTGTGCTGGGCACCCCAGGGAGGCCCGGGGGCTGGCTGGACAACGTGGTCTGCTGGGCGGGGGGGTTGGAGGAGCAACTGATGCCCTTTGCACTTTGGGTAGCAAGAGTCTGAGGTGTCTCTGAGCCCTGTGCCATGTCGGGGGGGGGGCGGGGGGGGCGGGGGGGAGGAGGAGGAGGAGGAGGAGGAGGTGGGAAGGGCCGGGGCCTGCAGTCCTGTTCCCGGGGTGGCACGGCAAGTGGCTTCTTGCACAGGCTGCTTGGCCTGGGCTCCCCGCACCTGGGCCTTTGGAGGACTGGCCCTGTGCTTGCCAACACTTCCTGCAGGGACCCAGAGCTGGGAGGTTGCATCTCTCAGCCCTGGGTCGGGCAGAGCCCCAGCGGGCCATGCCCACCACCTCTCTCAGCACCGGTCCCCCAGAAGGCTCCTTTGGGACCAGGATTCTCTTGCGGTGACTCTTTAAGGTCTGGCCCCTGGATGGAGGGGCACCAGGAGTAGAGGAGCAGGAAGGGGAAGGGGGTGGCCATGCGAGGGGACACTTTGAGGCCAAGTCCCAGCTTCAGCCTGATCCTCCTGGGAACCCCGCTCTGAGACAAGGAGCCGGGCTTCGCATTCCCACAGCAGCCAGTCGTGGGCTGAGGACACCTGGGGCGTTGGGAACTCCCTGGCTTCTCCTTGGTTTAACATCTAGAGCTGCTTGGGAATCGCGCCGCCACACACACCCGAGTGCAGGTGTCTTCCGCACAGACTGCGGGCCTCGCTCTTCTGAAGGCCGCTAGCTCGCCACCCACCCACGGGTGAACCTGGTCAGGGTGCTTTCTCTAAGGGGCAGACTCTTTTCCGGGCGGGCTACCGGTGTCTCTGTTTGCTCGTTTCTTTCTTCCATTTCGGGAAAGTCTTCCTTGCTGGGTGTGGAAATCTCCTATGCCTTCCCTCGCCTATTCTGTCAGCTTTCAAATTCTCTTTCAGTTGCCACCCTCACAGATGGATTAGGAAACTCTTTCCGGTGCACTCATTAGTGAAATGACCTCAATGAAGCTGGAATCCAATATCTAATGGCCGATTTTTAGCGAGTCCACACGCCAGGGTGGTTGGGGGGCAATGCAGCCCCGGCCAGGCCCAGGCCCCTTGGACTGGGCCACAGGAGGACACAGAGGAGGGTCCCGGCCCCCACGAAGCGGTGCCGGCAGTTCTCCACGGGGTTGGGCGTTTTCCAGAGGTAGGAGATGGAGGGGACTGATTTCTTCAGCGCCCCCCAAACCACGCCACCCCACCCCACCCATGGGACACATCCCCAGAGAGAGACGCCCCATACACTGGCTGTGCCCCAGCCCTGGCCCGGGGGAATAGGCGGCAGCCCACCCACAGGGCGAGGGGGGGGCGCAGCTGAAAGGGGTTGTGGGGGAGGGCGGCCCCTGGCTGGGGTCAAAGGGCGAGCGCCCCGCGCGTGCGCAGTCAGCGGCAGCGACGCGCCGGGGGTGGGCAGCGGGTAGGTGAAGGAGGCCGGGCGAGGAGACGAGGGGGGCTGGGAGGGCTCCACCTTGGCGAGTCCAGCCGTGGAGGCGTATCTTGTGTGAGTGAGTGTGAGTGTGTGTGTGTGTGTATAGAGAGACAGCCCCCCGCCCCGCCCCGCCCCGCCCCGCCCATCACCCCCGTCCCTGGGAGCCCGCGGGACCCGGCCGGCGAACTCAACAGGCCCGGCCCGCCGCGGGGCCTGGGGCGGGAGGCGGCGGCGGCCGCCGTCTAGGGCCACACCACCCTGAACGCCCCCGATCTCGTCTGGTCTCGGAAGCTAAGCAGGGTCGGGCCTGGCTAGTGCTTGGATGGGAGACCGCCTGGGAATACCGGGTGCCACAGGCTGCTTCTTTTTTTTTTTTTTTTGCCTCTTGTTCTGTCCCCTTTCTGGGAGCGCGGCGGCGGCCCGGGGTGGGGGTGACCCCAACCCTCAGCGCCCGCCGCGGTGCCTGGAGCCCCAGCCCGCACCGTGGGGCCTCCTCTTGTCCCAAGCCGCGACACCGCCGCCACGCGGCAGCATGCGTGGCATCTGGACTGTCAGGTCTCAGACCAAAGGTCTGCTCTGTGGGAACCGACACGCTGGAGGAAACCTTGAGAGTCTGAGAGGGGAGGGAGTTCCAGAAGAAGGCCAGGATGTCATTTTGAGGGAGTATGTGACCAGAACTCGTCCCGTTGCTTTTGGGGTACTATGGGCTACACGCAGGAATCTTTGGTGGTGGCACCTGATGTTGGGGGATCCGGAGTCACACCCAGACCTGCTCCACAGGCCTCCTTTTACTTTTCTCTTCGGATTCATTATTTTTAAAAAGTGTCTCTTACCTCTATTATTGCATTTCCTTTCCTCTCTCTTTTCAAGCAGATGATGGGAGTACAAGTATTCAGGTGACATGTGTTGCCCGTGCCCCCCTCCCCCCTGTGTTCTTATTCATATACCTCTCATGTTGTTCCAGCGTATTGTGGGGGTACCAATGTTAAGGTCGGGTACGTTGCCCTCTCCAAGCCTCCCCCCTCGGGTCAGAGCTTCAAGTGCGCCCATCCCCCAGTCGGTGCGCACCCACCCCATGCCTAATGGATGTGATTGCCCCTCCCCTCCCCCCACCCGCCCGACACCCACCCGATGAAGGTGATTCCTCTCTGTCCACTTAGGTGTCCATCCGTTCCTACCAGTTTGCTGGTGAGCGCGCTCACGTGGTGCTCGTGTGTCCATTCTTGGGATACTTGGCCTACTGGAACGGGTTCCAGCTCTGGCCAGGAGAACACGAGAGGTGCCCTCTCACCGCTGCTCCTCACAGCCGAATGGCACTCCGTGGTGTCCACGCGCCACATTTTATTAATGCACTCCTGGATGGATGGGCACTCGGGTCGCTTCCACGTCTTTGCGATTGTGAATTGTGCCCTAACTGTAACCCTAACCCTTACCCAGCCCGTCTCCTCTGCCCCTGCCTGACGCACTCCTCCCCGGCCAGGCCCGTCACTGTCCTGGGCCCCCGCCTGACCGGCTCCTCCCCGCCCGGCCTGTCACCGTCCTCTGCCCCTGCCTGACATGCTCCTTCCCGCCCGGCCTCTCACCGTCCTCGGCCCCTGCCTGACCGGCTCCTCCGTCGCCTGGGCCTTCCAAGGGCTTGGTGTGGACGCTGCTTCCAGGAAGCCCTCCAGAAACCCGGCAGCAGGGTGGCCGCAGCAGTCTCCAGCAGCCGTCCCTAAGTCGCGTGAGTGCGGGGGACGTGCCCCCGCTGTGCCCCCGCGGGGGCCCAGCCTGGTGTCTTCCCTGAGGCCCTGCGGCTGCCGGCTGCCGCTCCCCGCAAGGGGAGAGCCGCGGAGGTGGGGACCGCCTCCTCATGGGGACGTACACGCAGCTCTCCACGTCGGATTCCGGGGCTCTCTGTCCTGCCCGAAGGCCCAGCTGGCCTGCGGGTCCTTAGAGTGGCAAAAACATCCGAAAACTGAGACTGAGGGTCCGGTGGGTGTCTGCACTTTTGTGCTGGGCACCCCAGGGAGGCCCGGGGGCTGGCTGGACAACGTGGTCTGCTGGGCGGGGGGGTTGGAGGAGCAACTGATGCCCTTTGCACTTTGGGTAGCAAGAGTCTGAGGTGTCTCTGAGCCCTGTGCCATGTCGGGGGGGGGGGCGGGGGGGGCGGGGGGGAGGAGGAGGAGGAGGAGGAGGAGGTGGGAAGGGCCGGGGCCTGCAGTCCTGTTCCCGGGGTGGCACGGCAAGTGGCTTCTTGCACAGGCTGCTTGGCCTGGGCTCCCCGCACCTGGGCCTTTGGAGGACTGGCCCTGTGCTTGCCAACACTTCCTGCAGGGACCCAGAGCTGGGAGGTTGCATCTCTCAGCCCTGGGTCGGGCAGAGCCCCAGCGGGCCATGCCCACCACCTCTCTCAGCACCGGTCCCCCAGAAGGCTCCTTTGGGACCAGGATTCTCTTGCGGTGACTCTTTAAGGTCTGGCCCCTGGATGGAGGGGCACCAGGAGTAGAGGAGCAGGAAGGGGAAGGGGGTGGCCATGCGAGGGGACACTTTGAGGCCAAGTCCCAGCTTCAGCCTGATCCTCCTGGGAACCCCGCTCTGAGACAAGGAGCCGGGCTTCGCATTCCCACAGCAGCCAGTCGTGGGCTGAGGACACCTGGGGCGTTGGGAACTCCCTGGCTTCTCCTTGGTTTAACATCTAGAGCTGCTTGGGAATCGCGCCGCCACACACACCCGAGTGCAGGTGTCTTCCGCACAGACTGCGGGCCTCGCTCTTCTGAAGGCCGCTAGCTCGCCACCCACCCACGGGTGAACCTGGTCAGGGTGCTTTCTCTAAGGGGCAGACTCTTTTCCGGGCGGGCTACCGGTGTCTCTGTTTGCTCGTTTCTTTCTTCCATTTCGGGAAAGGCTTCCTTGCTGGGTGTGGAAATCTCCTATGCCTTCCCTCGCCTATTCTGTCAGCTTTCAAATTCTCTTTCAGTTGCCACCCTCACAGATGGATTAGGAAACTCTTTCCGGTGCACTCATTAGTGAAATGACCTCAATGAAGCTGGAATCCAATATCTAATGGCCGATTTTTAGCGAGTCCACACGCCAGGGTGGTTGGGGGGCAATGCAGCCCCGGCCAGGCCCAGGCCCCTTGGACTGGGCCACAGGAGGACACAGAGGAGGGTCCCGGCCCCCACGAAGCGGTGCCGGCAGTTCTCCACGGGGTTGGGCGTTTTCCAGAGGTAGGAGATGGAGGGGACTGATTTCTTCAGCGCCCCCCAAACCACGCCACCCCACCCCACCCATGGGACACATCCCCAGAGAGAGACGCCCCATACACTGGCTGTGCCCCAGCCCTGGCCCGGGGGAATAGGCGGCAGCCCACCCACAGGGCGAGGGGGGGGCGCAGCTGAAAGGGGTTGTGGGGGAGGGCGGCCCCTGGCTGGGGTCAAAGGGCGAGCGCCCCGCGCGTGCGCAGTCAGCGGCAGCGACGCGCCGGGGGTGGGCAGCGGGTAGGTGAAGGAGGCCGGGCGAGGAGACGAGGGGGGCTGGGAGGGCTCCACCTTGGCGAGTCCAGCCGTGGAGGCGTATCTTGTGTGAGTGAGTGTGAGTGTGTGTGTGTGTGTATAGAGAGACAGCCCCCCGCCCCGCCCCGCCCCGCCCCGCCCATCACCCCCGTCCCTGGGAGCCCGCGGGACCCGGCCGGCGAACTCAACAGGCCCGGCCCGCCGCGGGGCCTGGGGCGGGAGGCGGCGGCGGCCGCCGTCTAGGGCCACACCACCCTGAACGCCCCCGATCTCGTCTGGTCTCGGAAGCTAAGCAGGGTCGGGCCTGGCTAGTGCTTGGATGGGAGACCGCCTGGGAATACCGGGTGCCACAGGCTGCTTCTTTTTTTTTTTTTTTTGCCTCTTGTTCTGTCCCCTTTCTGGGAGCGCGGCGGCGGCCCGGGGTGGGGGTGACCCCAACCCTCAGCGCCCGCCGCGGTGCCTGGAGCCCCAGCCCGCACCGTGGGGCCTCCTCTTGTCCCAAGCCGCGACACCGCCGCCACGCGGCAGCATGCGTGGCATCTGGACTGTCAGGTCTCAGACCAAAGGTCTGCTCTGTGGGAACCGACACGCTGGAGGAAACCTTGAGAGTCTGAGAGGGGAGGGAGTTCCAGAAGAAGGCCAGGATGTCATTTTGAGGGAGTATGTGACCAGAACTCGTCCCGTTGCTTTTGGGGTACTATGGGCTACACGCAGGAATCTTTGGTGGTGGCACCTGATGTTGGGGGATCCGGAGTCACACCCAGACCTGCTCCACAGGCCTCCTTTTACTTTTCTCTTCGGATTCATTATTTTTAAAAAGTGTCTCTTACCTCTATTATTGCATTTCCTTTCCTCTCTCTTTTCAAGCAGATGATGGGAGTACAAGTATTCAGGTGACATGTGTTGCCCGTGCCCCCCTCCCCCCTGTGTTCTTATTCATATACCTCTCATGTTGTTCCAGCGTATTGTGGGGGTACCAATGTTAAGGTCGGGTACGTTGCCCTCTCCAAGCCTCCCCCCTCGGGTCAGAGCTTCAAGTGCGCCCATCCCCCAGTCGGTGCGCACCCACCCCATGCCTAATGGATGTGATTGCCCCTCCCCTCCCCCCACCCGCCCGACACCCACCCGATGAAGGTGATTCCTCTCTGTCCACTTAGGTGTCCATCCGTTCCTACCAGTTTGCTGGTGAGCGCGCTCACGTGGTGCTCGTGTGTCCATTCTTGGGATACTTGGCCTACTGGAACGGGTTCCAGCTCTGGCCAGGAGAACACGAGAGGTGCCCTCTCACCGCTGCTCCTCACAGCCGAATGGCACTCCGTGGTGTCCACGCGCCACATTTTATTAATGCACTCCTGGATGGATGGGCACTCGGGTCGCTTCCACGTCTTTGCGATTGTGAATTGTGCCCTAACTGTAACCCTAACCCTTACCCAGCCCGTCTCCTCTGCCCCTGCCTGACGCACTCCTCCCCGGCCAGGCCCGTCACTGTCCTGGGCCCCCGCCTGACCGGCTCCTCCCCGCCCGGCCTGTCACCGTCCTCTGCCCCTGCCTGACATGCTCCTTCCCGCCCGGCCTCTCACCGTCCTCGGCCCCTGCCTGACCGGCTCCTCCGTCGCCTGGGCCTTCCAAGGGCTTGGTGTGGACGCTGCTTCCAGGAAGCCCTCCAGAAACCCGGCAGCAGGGTGGCCGCAGCAGTCTCCAGCAGCCGTCCCTAAGTCGCGTGAGTGCGGGGGACGTGCCCCCGCTGTGCCCCCGCGGGGGCCCAGCCTGGTGTCTTCCCTGAGGCCCTGCGGCTGCCGGCTGCCGCTCCCCGCAAGGGGAGAGCCGCGGAGGTGGGGACCGCCTCCTCATGGGGACGTACACGCAGCTCTCCACGTCGGATTCCGGGGCTCTCTGTCCTGCCCGAAGGCCCAGCTGGCCTGCGGGTCCTTAGAGTGGCAAAAACATCCGAAAACTGAGATTGAGGGTCCGGTGGGTGTCTGCACTTTTGTGCTGGGCACCCCAGGGAGGCCCGGGGGCTGGCTGGACAACGTGGTCTGCTGGGCGGGGGGGTTGGAGGAGCAACTGATGCCCTTTGCACTTTGGGTAGCAAGAGTCTGAGGTGTCTCTGAGCCCTGTGCCATGTCGGGAGGGGGCGGGGGGGGCGGGGGGGAGGAGGAGGAGGAGGAGGAGGAGGTGGGAAGGGCCGGGGCCTGCAGTCCTGTTCCCGGGGTGGCACGGCAAGTGGCTTCTTGCACAGGCTTCTTGGCCTGGGCTCCCCGCACCTGGGCCTTTGGAGGACTGGCCCTGTGCTTGCCAACACTTCCTGCAGGGACCCAGAGCTGGGAGGTTGCATCTCTCAGCCCTGGGTCGGGCAGAGCCCCAGCGGGCCATGCCCACCACCTCTCTCAGCACCGGTCCCCCAGAAGGCTCCTTTGGAACCAGGATTCTCTTGCGGTGACTCTTTAAGGTCTGGCCCCTGGATGGAGGGGCACCAGGAGTAGAGGAGCAGGAAGGGGAAGGGGGTGGCCATGCGAGGGGACACTTTGAGGCCAAGTCCCAGCTTCAGCCTGATCCTCCTGGGAACCCCGCTCTGAGACAAGGAGCCGGGCTTCGCATTCCCACAGCAGCCAGTCGTGGGCTGAGGACACCTGGGGCGTTGGGAACTCCCTGGCTTCTCCTTGGTTTAACATCTAGAGCTGCTTGGGAATCGCGCCGCCACACACACCCGAGTGCAGGTGTCTTCCGCACAGACTGCGGGCCTCGCTCTTCTGAAGGCCGCTAGCTCGCCACCCACCCACGGGTGAACCTGGTCAGGGTGCTTTCTCTAAGGGGCAGACTCTTTTCCGGGCGGGCTACCGGTGTCTCTGTTTGCTCGTTTCTTTCTTCCATTTCGGGAAAGGCTTCCTTGCTGGGTGTGGAAATCTCCTATGCCTTCCCTCGCCTATTCTGTCAGCTTTCAAATTCTCTTTCAGTTGCCACCCTCACAGATGGATTAGGAAACTCTTTCCGGTGCACTCATTAGTGAAATGACCTCAATGAAGCTGGAATCCAATATCTAATGGCCGATTTTTAGCGAGTCCACACGCCAGGGTGGTTGGGGGGCAATGCAGCCCCGGCCAGGCCCAGGCCCCTTGGACTGGGCCACAGGAGGACACAGAGGAGGGTCCCGGCCCCCACGAAGCGGTGCCGGCAGTTCTCCACGGGGTTGGGCGTTTTCCAGAGGTAGGAGATGGAGGGGACTGATTTCTTCAGCGCCCCCCAAACCACGCCACCCCACCCCACCCATGGGACACATCCCCAGAGAGAGACGCCCCATACACTGGCTGTGCCCCAGCCCTGGCCCGGGGGAATAGGCGGCAGCCCACCCACAGGGCGAGGGGGGGGCGCAGCTGAAAGGGGTTGTGGGGGAGGGCGGCCCCTGGCTGGGGTCAAAGGGCGAGCGCCCCGCGCGTGCGCAGTCAGCGGCAGCGACGCGCCGGGGGTGGGCAGCGGGTAGGTGAAGGAGGCCGGGCGAGGAGACGAGGGGGGCTGGGAGGGCTCCACCTTGGCGAGTCCAGCCGTGGAGGCGTATCTTGTGTGAGTGAGTGTGAGTGTGTGTGTGTGTGTATAGAGAGACAGCCCCCCGCCCCGCCCCGCCCCGCCCCGCCCATCACCCCCGTCCCTGGGAGCCCGCGGGACCCGGCCGGCGAACTCAACAGGCCCGGCCCGCCGCGGGGCCTGGGGCGGGAGGCGGCGGCGGCCGCCGTCTAGGGCCACACCACCCTGAACGCCCCCGATCTCGTCTGGTCTCGGAAGCTAAGCAGGGTCGGGCCTGGCTAGTGCTTGGATGGGAGACCGCCTGGGAATACCGGGTGCCACAGGCTGCTTCTTTTTTTTTTTTTTTTGCCTCTTGTTCTGTCCCCTTTCTGGGAGCGCGGCGGCGGCCCGGGGTGGGGGTGACCCCAACCCTCAGCGCCCGCCGCGGTGCCTGGAGCCCCAGCCCGCACCGTGGGGCCTCCTCTTGTCCCAAGCCGCGACACCGCCGCCACGCGGCAGCATGCGTGGCATCTGGACTGTCAGGTCTCAGACCAAAGGTCTGCTCTGTGGGAACCGACACGCTGGAGGAAACCTTGAGAGTCTGAGAGGGGAGGGAGTTCCAGAAGAAGGCCAGGATGTCATTTTGAGGGAGTATGTGACCAGAACTCGTCCCGTTGCTTTTGGGGTACTATGGGCTACACGCAGGAATCTTTGGTGGTGGCACCTGATGTTGGGGGATCCGGAGTCACACCCAGACCTGCTCCACAGGCCTCCTTTTACTTTTCTCTTCGGATTCATTATTTTTAAAAAGTGTCTCTTACCTCTATTATTGCATTTCCTTTCCTCTCTCTTTTCAAGCAGATGATGGGAGTACAAGTATTCAGGTGACATGTGTTGCCCGTGCCCCCCTCCCCCCTGTGTTCTTATTCATATACCTCTCATGTTGTTCCAGCGTATTGTGGGGGTACCAATGTTAAGGTCGGGTACGTTGCCCTCTCCAAGCCTCCCCCCTCGGGTCAGAGCTTCAAGTGCGCCCATCCCCCAGTCGGTGCGCACCCACCCCATGCCTAATGGATGTGTATGCCCCTCCCCTCCCCCCACCCGCCCGACACCCACCCGATGAAGGTGATTCCTCTCTGTCCACTTAGGTGTCCATCCGTTCCTACCAGTTTGCTGGTGAGCGCGCTCACGTGGTGCTCGTGTGTCCATTCTTGGGATACTTGGCCTACTGGAACGGGTTCCAGCTCTGGCCAGGAGAACACGAGAGGTGCCCTCTCACCGCTGCTCCTCACAGCCGAATGGCACTCCGTGGTGTCCACGCGCCACATTTTATTAATGCACTCCTGGATGGATGGGCACTCGGGTCGCTTCCACGTCTTTGCGATTGTGAATTGTGCCCTAACTGTAACCCTAACCCTTACCCAGCCCGTCTCCTCTGCCCCTGCCTGACGCACTCCTCCCCGGCCAGGCCCGTCACTGTCCTGGGCCCCCGCCTGACCGGCTCCTCCCCGCCCGGCCTGTCACCGTCCTCTGCCCCTGCCTGACATGCTCCTTCCCGCCCGGCCTCTCACCGTCCTCGGCCCCTGCCTGACCGGCTCCTCCGTCGCCTGGGCCTTCCAAGGGCTTGGTGTGGACGCTGCTTCCAGGAAGCCCTCCAGAAACCCGGCAGCAGGGTGGCCGCAGCAGTCTCCAGCAGCCGTCCCTAAGTCGCGTGAGTGCGGGGGACGTGCCCCCGCTGTGCCCCCGCGGGGGCCCAGCCTGGTGTCTTCCCTGAGGCCCTGCGGCTGCCGGCTGCCGCTCCCCGCAAGGGGAGAGCCGCGGAGGTGGGGACCGCCTCCTCATGGGGACGTACACGCAGCTCTCCACGTCGGATTCCGGGGCTCTCTGTCCTGCCCGAAGGCCCAGCTGGCCTGCGGGTCCTTAGAGTGGCAAAAACATCCGAAAACTGAGACTGAGGGTCCGGTGGGTGTCTGCACTTTTGTGCTGGGCACCCCAGGGAGGCCCGGGGGCTGGCTGGACAACGTGGTCTGCTGGGCGGGGGGGTTGGAGGAGCAACTGATGCCCTTTGCACTTTGGGTAGCAAGAGTCTGAGGTGTCTCTGAGCCCTGTGCCATGTCGGGGGGGGGGCGGGGGGGGCGGGGGGGAGGAGGAGGAGGAGGAGGAGGAGGTGGGAAGGGCCGGGGCCTGCAGTCCTGTTCCCGGGGTGGCACGGCAAGTGGCTTCTTGCACAGGCTGCTTGGCCTGGGCTCCCCGCACCTGGGCCTTTGGAGGACTGGCCCTGTGCTTGCCAACACTTCCTGCAGGGACCCAGAGCTGGGAGGTTGCATCTCTCAGCCCTGGGTCGGGCAGAGCCCCAGCGGGCCATGCCCACCACCTCTCTCAGCACCGGTCCCCCAGAAGGCTCCTTTGGAACCAGGATTCTCTTGCGGTGACTCTTTAAGGTCTGGCCCCTGGATGGAGGGGCACCAGGAGTAGAGGAGCAGGAAGGGGAAGGGGGTGGCCATGCGAGGGGACACTTTGAGGCCAAGTCCCAGCTTCAGCCTGATCCTCCTGGGAACCCCGCTCTGAGACAAGGAGCCGGGCTTCGCATTCCCACAGCAGCCAGTCGTGGGCTGAGGACACCTGGGGCGTTGGGAACTCCCTGGCTTCTCCTTGGTTTAACATCTAGAGCTGCTTGGGAATCGCGCCGCCACACACACCCGAGTGCAGGTGTCTTCCGCACAGACTGCGGGCCTCGCTCTTCTGAAGGCCGCTAGCTCGCCACCCACCCACGGGTGAACCTGGTCAGGGTGCTTTCTCTAAGGGGCAGACTCTTTTCCGGGCGGGCTACCGGTGTCTCTGTTTGCTCGTTTCTTTCTTCCATTTCGGGAAAGTCTTCCTTGCTGGGTGTGGAAATCTCCTATGCCTTCCCTCGCCTATTCTGTCAGCTTTCAAATTCTCTTTCAGTTGCCACCCTCACAGATGGATTAGGAAACTCTTTCCGGTGCACTCATTAGTGAAATGACCTCAATGAAGCTGGAATCCAATATCTAATGGCCGATTTTTAGCGAGTCCACACGCCAGGGTGGTTGGGGGGCAATGCAGCCCCGGCCAGGCCCAGGCCCCTTGGACTGGGCCACAGGAGGACACAGAGGAGGGTCCCGGCCCCCACGAAGCGGTGCCGGCAGTTCTCCACGGGGTTGGGCGTTTTCCAGAGGTAGGAGATGGAGGGGACTGATTTCTTCAGCGCCCCCCAAACCACGCCACCCCACCCCACCCATGGGACACATCCCCAGAGAGAGACGCCCCATACACTGGCTGTGCCCCAGCCCTGGCCCGGGGGAATAGGCGGCAGCCCACCCACAGGGCGAGGGGGGGGCGCAGCTGAAAGGGGTTGTGGGGGAGGGCGGCCCCTGGCTGGGGTCAAAGGGCGAGCGCCCCGCGCGTGCGCAGTCAGCGGCAGCGACGCGCCGGGGGTGGGCAGCGGGTAGGTGAAGGAGGCCGGGCGAGGAGACGAGGGGGGCTGGGAGGGCTCCACCTTGGCGAGTCCAGCCGTGGAGGCGTATCTTGTGTGAGTGAGTGTGAGTGTGTGTGTGTGTGTATAGAGAGACAGCCCCCCGCCCCGCCCCGCCCCGCCCCGCCCATCACCCCCGTCCCTGGGAGCCCGCGGGACCCGGCCGGCGAACTCAACAGGCCCGGCCCGCCGCGGGGCCTGGGGCGGGAGGCGGCGGCGGCCGCCGTCTAGGGCCACACCACCCTGAACGCCCCCGATCTCGTCTGGTCTCGGAAGCTAAGCAGGGTCGGGCCTGGCTAGTGCTTGGATGGGAGACCGCCTGGGAATACCGGGTGCCACAGGCTGCTTCTTTTTTTTTTTTTTTTGCCTCTTGTTCTGTCCCCTTTCTGGGAGCGCGGCGGCGGCCCGGGGTGGGGGTGACCCCAACCCTCAGCGCCCGCCGCGGTGCCTGGAGCCCCAGCCCGCACCGTGGGGCCTCCTCTTGTCCCAAGCCGCGACACCGCCGCCACGCGGCAGCATGCGTGGCATCTGGACTGTCAGGTCTCAGACCAAAGGTCTGCTCTGTGGGAACCGACACGCTGGAGGAAACCTTGAGAGTCTGAGAGGGGAGGGAGTTCCAGAAGAAGGCCAGGATGTCATTTTGAGGGAGTATGTGACCAGAACTCGTCCCGTTGCTTTTGGGGTACTATGGGCTACACGCAGGAATCTTTGGTGGTGGCACCTGATGTTGGGGGATCCGGAGTCACACCCAGACCTGCTCCACAGGCCTCCTTTTACTTTTCTCTTCGGATTCATTATTTTTAAAAAGTGTCTCTTACCTCTATTATTGCATTTCCTTTCCTCTCTCTTTTCAAGCAGATGATGGGAGTACAAGTATTCAGGTGACATGTGTTGCCCGTGCCCCCCTCCCCCCTGTGTTCTTATTCATATACCTCTCATGTTGTTCCAGCGTATTGTGGGGGTACCAATGTTAAGGTCGGGTACGTTGCCCTCTCCAAGCCTCCCCCCTCGGGTCAGAGCTTCAAGTGCGCCCATCCCCCAGTCGGTGCGCACCCACCCCATGCCTAATGGATGTGTATGCCCCTCCCCTCCCCCCACCCGCCCGACACCCACCCGATGAAGGTGATTCCTCTCTGTCCACTTAGGTGTCCATCCGTTCCTACCAGTTTGCTGGTGAGCGCGCTCACGTGGTGCTCGTGTGTCCATTCTTGGGATACTTGGCCTACTGGAACGGGTTCCAGCTCTGGCCAGGAGAACACGAGAGGTGCCCTCTCACCGCTGCTCCTCACAGCCGAATGGCACTCCGTGGTGTCCACGCGCCACATTTTATTAATGCACTCCTGGATGGATGGGCACTCGGGTCGCTTCCACGTCTTTGCGATTGTGAATTGTGCCCTAACTGTAACCCTAACCCTTACCCAGCCCGTCTCCTCTGCCCCTGCCTGACGCACTCCTCCCCGGCCAGGCCCGTCACTGTCCTGGGCCCCCGCCTGACCGGCTCCTCCCCGCCCGGCCTGTCACCGTCCTCTGCCCCTGCCTGACATGCTCCTTCCCGCCCGGCCTCTCACCGTCCTCGGCCCCTGCCTGACCGGCTCCTCCGTCGCCTGGGCCTTCCAAGGGCTTGGTGTGGACGCTGCTTCCAGGAAGCCCTCCAGAAACCCGGCAGCAGGGTGGCCGCAGCAGTCTCCAGCAGCCGTCCCTAAGTCGCGTGAGTGCGGGGGACGTGCCCCCGCTGTGCCCCCGCGGGGGCCCAGCCTGGTGTCTTCCCTGAGGCCCTGCGGCTGCCGGCTGCCGCTCCCCGCAAGGGGAGAGCCGCGGAGGTGGGGACCGCCTCCTCATGGGGACGTACACGCAGCTCTCCACGTCGGATTCCGGGGCTCTCTGTCCTGCCCGAAGGCCCAGCTGGCCTGCGGGTCCTTAGAGTGGCAAAAACATCCGAAAACTGAGATTGAGGGTCCGGTGGGTGTCTGCACTTTTGTGCTGGGCACCCCAGGGAGGCCCGGGGGCTGGCTGGACAACGTGGTCTGCTGGGCGGGGGGGTTGGAGGAGCAACTGATGCCCTTTGCACTTTGGGTAGCAAGAGTCTGAGGTGTCTCTGAGCCCTGTGCCATGTCGGGGGGGGGCGGGGGGTGCGGGGGGGAGGAGGAGGAGGAGGAGGAGGAGGTGGGAAGGGCCGGGGCCTGCAGTCCTGTTCCCGGGGTGGCACGGCAAGTGGCTTCTTGCACAGGCTGCTTGGCCTGGGCTCCCCGCACCTGGGCCTTTGGAGGACTGGCCCTGTGCTTGCCAACACTTCCTGCAGGGACCCAGAGCTGGGAGGTTGCATCTCTCAGCCCTGGGTCGGGCAGAGCCCCAGCGGGCCATGCCCACCACCTCTCTCAGCACCGGTCCCCCAGAAGGCTCCTTTGGGACCAGGATTCTCTTGCGGTGACTCTTTAAGGTCTGGCCCCTGGATGGAGGGGCACCAGGAGTAGAGGAGCAGGAAGGGGAAGGGGGTGGCCATGCGAGGGGACACTTTGAGGCCAAGTCCCAGCTTCAGCCTGATCCTCCTGGGAACCCCTCTCTGAGACAAGGAGCCGGGCTTCGCATTCCCACAGCAGCCAGTCGTGGGCTGAGGACACCTGGGGCGTTGGGAACTCCCTGGCTTCTCCTTGGTTTAACATCTAGAGCTGCTTGGGAATCGCGCCGCCACACACACCCGAGTGCAGGTGTCTTCCGCACAGACTGCGGGCCTCGCTCTTCTGAAGGCCGCTAGCTCGCCACCCACCCACGGGTGAACCTGGTCAGGGTGCTTTCTCTAAGGGGCAGACTCTTTTCCGGGCGGGCTACCGGTGTCTCTGTTTGCTCGTTTCTTTCTTCCATTTCGGGAAAGTCTTCCTTGCTGGGTGTGGAAATCTCCTATGCCTTCCCTCGCCTATTCTGTCAGCTTTCAAATTCTCTTTCAGTTGCCACCCTCACAGATGGATTAGGAAACTCTTTCCGGTGCACTCATTAGTGAAATGACCTCAATGAAGCTGGAATCCAATATCTAATGGCCGATTTTTAGCGAGTCCACACGCCAGGGTGGTTGGGGGGCAATGCAGCCCCGGCCAGGCCCAGGCCCCTTGGACTGGGCCACAGGAGGACACAGAGGAGGGTCCCGGCCCCCACGAAGCGGTGCCGGCAGTTCTCCACGGGGTTGGGCGTTTTCCAGAGGTAGGAGATGGAGGGGACTGATTTCTTCAGCGCCCCCCAAACCACGCCACCCCACCCCACCCATGGGACACATCCCCAGAGAGAGACGCCCCATACACTGGCTGTGCCCCAGCCCTGGCCCGGGGGAATAGGCGGCAGCCCACCCACAGGGCGAGGGGGGGGCGCAGCTGAAAGGGGTTGTGGGGGAGGGCGGCCCCTGGCTGGGGTCAAAGGGCGAGCGCCCCGCGCGTGCGCAGTCAGCGGCAGCGACGCGCCGGGGGTGGGCAGCGGGTAGGTGAAGGAGGCCGGGCGAGGAGACGAGGGGGGCTGGGAGGGCTCCACCTTGGCGAGTCCAGCCGTGGAGGCGTATCTTGTGTGAGTGAGTGTGAGTGTGTGTGTGTGTGTATAGAGAGACAGCCCCCCGCCCCGCCCCGCCCCGCCCCGCCCATCACCCCCGTCCCTGGGAGCCCGCGGGACCCGGCCGGCGAACTCAACAGGCCCGGCCCGCCGCGGGGCCTGGGGCGGGAGGCGGCGGCGGCCGCCGTCTAGGGCCACACCACCCTGAACGCCCCCGATCTCGTCTGGTCTCGGAAGCTAAGCAGGGTCGGGCCTGGCTAGTGCTTGGATGGGAGACCGCCTGGGAATACCGGGTGCCACAGGCTGCTTCTTTTTTTTTTTTTTTTGCCTCTTGTTCTGTCCCCTTTCTGGGAGCGCGGCGGCGGCCCGGGGTGGGGGTGACCCCAACCCTCAGCGCCCGCCGCGGTGCCTGGAGCCCCAGCCCGCACCGTGGGGCCTCCTCTTGTCCCAAGCCGCGACACCGCCGCCACGCGGCAGCATGCGTGGCATCTGGACTGTCAGGTCTCAGACCAAAGGTCTGCTCTGTGGGAACCGACACGCTGGAGGAAACCTTGAGAGTCTGAGAGGGGAGGGAGTTCCAGAAGAAGGCCAGGATGTCATTTTGAGGGAGTATGTGACCAGAACTCGTCCCGTTGCTTTTGGGGTACTATGGGCTACACGCAGGAATCTTTGGTGGTGGCACCTGATGTTGGGGGATCCGGAGTCACACCCAGACCTGCTCCACAGGCCTCCTTTTACTTTTCTCTTCGGATTCATTATTTTTAAAAAGTGTCTCTTACCTCTATTATTGCATTTCCTTTCCTCTCTCTTTTCAAGCAGATGATGGGAGTACAAGTATTCAGGTGACATGTGTTGCCCGTGCCCCCCTCCCCCCTGTGTTCTTATTCATATACCTCTCATGTTGTTCCAGCGTATTGTGGGGGTACCAATGTTAAGGTCGGGTACGTTGCCCTCTCCAAGCCTCCCCCCTCGGGTCAGAGCTTCAAGTGCGCCCATCCCCCAGTCGGTGCGCACCCACCCCATGCCTAATGGATGTGTATGCCCCTCCCCTCCCCCCACCCGCCCGACACCCACCCGATGAAGGTGATTCCTCTCTGTCCACTTAGGTGTCCATCCGTTCCTACCAGTTTGCTGGTGAGCGCGCTCACGTGGTGCTCGTGTGTCCATTCTTGGGATACTTGGCCTACTGGAACGGGTTCCAGCTCTGGCCAGGAGAACACGAGAGGTGCCCTCTCACCGCTGCTCCTCACAGCCGAATGGCACTCCGTGGTGTCCACGCGCCACATTTTATTAATGCACTCCTGGATGGATGGGCACTCGGGTCGCTTCCACGTCTTTGCGATTGTGAATTGTGCCCTAACTGTAACCCTAACCCTTACCCAGCCCGTCTCCTCTGCCCCTGCCTGACGCACTCCTCCCCGGCCAGGCCCGTCACTGTCCTGGGCCCCCGCCTGACCGGCTCCTCCCCGCCCGGCCTGTCACCGTCCTCTGCCCCTGCCTGACATGCTCCTTCCCGCCCGGCCTCTCACCGTCCTCGGCCCCTGCCTGACCGGCTCCTCCGTCGCCTGGGCCTTCCAAGGGCTTGGTGTGGACGCTGCTTCCAGGAAGCCCTCCAGAAACCCGGCAGCAGGGTGGCCGCAGCAGTCTCCAGCAGCCGTCCCTAAGTCGCGTGAGTGCGGGGGACGTGCCCCCGCTGTGCCCCCGCGGGGGCCCAGCCTGGTGTCTTCCCTGAGGCCCTGCGGCTGCCGGCTGCCGCTCCCCGCAAGGGGAGAGCCGCGGAGGTGGGGACCGCCTCCTCATGGGGACGTACACGCAGCTCTCCACGTCGGATTCCGGGGCTCTCTGTCCTGCCCGAAGGCCCAGCTGGCCTGCGGGTCCTTAGAGTGGCAAAAACATCCGAAAACTGAGACTGAGGGTCCGGTGGGTGTCTGCACTTTTGTGCTGGGCACCCCAGGGAGGCCCGGGGGCTGGCTGGACAACGTGGTCTGCTGGGCGGGGGGGTTGGAGGAGCAACTGATGCCCTTTGCACTTTGGGTAGCAAGAGTCTGAGGTGTCTCTGAGCCCTGTGCCATGTCGGGGGGGGGGCGGGGGGGGCGGGGGGGAGGAGGAGGAGGAGGAGGAGGAGGTGGGAAGGGCCGGGGCCTGCAGTCCTGTTCCCGGGGTGGCACGGCAAGTGGCTTCTTGCACAGGCTGCTTGGCCTGGGCTCCCCGCACCTGGGCCTTTGGAGGACTGGCCCTGTGCTTGCCAACACTTCCTGCAGGGACCCAGAGCTGGGAGGTTGCATCTCTCAGCCCTGGGTCGGGCAGAGCCCCAGCGGGCCATGCCCACCACCTCTCTCAGCACCGGTCCCCCAGAAGGCTCCTTTGGAACCAGGATTCTCTTGCGGTGACTCTTTAAGGTCTGGCCCCTGGATGGAGGGGCACCAGGAGTAGAGGAGCAGGAAGGGGAAGGGGGTGGCCATGCGAGGGGACACTTTGAGGCCAAGTCCCAGCTTCAGCCTGATCCTCCTGGGAACCCCGCTCTGAGACAAGGAGCCGGGCTTCGCATTCCCACAGCAGCCAGTCGTGGGCTGAGGACACCTGGGGCGTTGGGAACTCCCTGGCTTCTCCTTGGTTTAACATCTAGAGCTGCTTGGGAATCGCGCCGCCACACACACCCGAGTGCAGGTGTCTTCCGCACAGACTGCGGGCCTCGCTCTTCTGAAGGCCGCTAGCTCGCCACCCACCCACGGGTGAACCTGGTCAGGGTGCTTTCTCTAAGGGGCAGACTCTTTTCCGGGCGGGCTACCGGTGTCTCTGTTTGCTCGTTTCTTTCTTCCATTTCGGGAAAGGCTTCCTTGCTGGGTGTGGAAATCTCCTATGCCTTCCCTCGCCTATTCTGTCAGCTTTCAAATTCTCTTTCAGTTGCCACCCTCACAGATGGATTAGGAAACTCTTTCCGGTGCACTCATTAGTGAAATGACCTCAATGAAGCTGGAATCCAATATCTAATGGCCGATTTTTAGCGAGTCCACACGCCAGGGTGGTTGGGGGGCAATGCAGCCCCGGCCAGGCCCAGGCCCCTTGGACTGGGCCACAGGAGGACACAGAGGAGGGTCCCGGCCCCCACGAAGCGGTGCCGGCAGTTCTCCACGGGGTTGGGCGTTTTCCAGAGGTAGGAGATGGAGGGGACTGATTTCTTCAGCGCCCCCCAAACCACGCCACCCCACCCCACCCATGGGACACATCCCCAGAGAGAGACGCCCCATACACTGGCTGTGCCCCAGCCCTGGCCCGGGGGAATAGGCGGCAGCCCACCCACAGGGCGAGGGGGGGGCGCAGCTGAAAGGGGTTGTGGGGGAGGGCGGCCCCTGGCTGGGGTCAAAGGGCGAGCGCCCCGCGCGTGCGCAGTCAGCGGCAGCGACGCGCCGGGGGTGGGCAGCGGGTAGGTGAAGGAGGCCGGGCGAGGAGACGAGGGGGGCTGGGAGGGCTCCACCTTGGCGAGTCCAGCCGTGGAGGCGTATCTTGTGTGAGTGAGTGTGAGTGTGTGTGTGTGTGTATAGAGAGACAGCCCCCCGCCCCGCCCCGCCCCGCCCCGCCCATCACCCCCGTCCCTGGGAGCCCGCGGGACCCGGCCGGCGAACTCAACAGGCCCGGCCCGCCGCGGGGCCTGGGGCGGGAGGCGGCGGCGGCCGCCGTCTAGGGCCACACCACCCTGAACGCCCCCGATCTCGTCTGGTCTCGGAAGCTAAGCAGGGTCGGGCCTGGCTAGTGCTTGGATGGGAGACCGCCTGGGAATACCGGGTGCCACAGGCTGCTTCTTTTTTTTTTTTTTTTGCCTCTTGTTCTGTCCCCTTTCTGGGAGCGCGGCGGCGGCCCGGGGTGGGGGTGACCCCAACCCTCAGCGCCCGCCGCGGTGCCTGGAGCCCCAGCCCGCACCGTGGGGCCTCCTCTTGTCCCAAGCCGCGACACCGCCGCCACGCGGCAGCATGCGTGGCATCTGGACTGTCAGGTCTCAGACCAAAGGTCTGCTCTGTGGGAACCGACACGCTGGAGGAAACCTTGAGAGTCTGAGAGGGGAGGGAGTTCCAGAAGAAGGCCAGGATGTCATTTTGAGGGAGTATGTGACCAGAACTCGTCCCGTTGCTTTTGGGGTACTATGGGCTACACGCAGGAATCTTTGGTGGTGGCACCTGATGTTGGGGGATCCGGAGTCACACCCAGACCTGCTCCACAGGCCTCCTTTTACTTTTCTCTTCGGATTCATTATTTTTAAAAAGTGTCTCTTACCTCTATTATTGCATTTCCTTTCCTCTCTCTTTTCAAGCAGATGATGGGAGTACAAGTATTCAGGTGACATGTGTTGCCCGTGCCCCCCTCCCCCCTGTGTTCTTATTCATATACCTCTCATGTTGTTCCAGCGTATTGTGGGGGTACCAATGTTAAGGTCGGGTACGTTGCCCTCTCCAAGCCTCCCCCCTCGGGTCAGAGCTTCAAGTGCGCCCATCCCCCAGTCGGTGCGCACCCACCCCATGCCTAATGGATGTGATTGCCCCTCCCCTCCCCCCACCCGCCCGACACCCACCCGATGAAGGTGATTCCTCTCTGTCCACTTAGGTGTCCATCCGTTCCTACCAGTTTGCTGGTGAGCGCGCTCACGTGGTGCTCGTGTGTCCATTCTTGGGATACTTGGCCTACTGGAACGGGTTCCAGCTCTGGCCAGGAGAACACGAGAGGTGCCCTCTCACCGCTGCTCCTCACAGCCGAATGGCACTCCGTGGTGTCCACGCGCCACATTTTATTAATGCACTCCTGGATGGATGGGCACTCGGGTCGCTTCCACGTCTTTGCGATTGTGAATTGTGCCCTAACTGTAACCCTAACCCTTACCCAGCCCGTCTCCTCTGCCCCTGCCTGACGCACTCCTCCCCGGCCAGGCCCGTCACTGTCCTGGGCCCCCGCCTGACCGGCTCCTCCCCGCCCGGCCTGTCACCGTCCTCTGCCCCTGCCTGACATGCTCCTTCCCGCCCGGCCTCTCACCGTCCTCGGCCCCTGCCTGACCGGCTCCTCCGTCGCCTGGGCCTTCCAAGGGCTTGGTGTGGACGCTGCTTCCAGGAAGCCCTCCAGAAACCCGGCAGCAGGGTGGCCGCAGCAGTCTCCAGCAGCCGTCCCTAAGTCGCGTGAGTGCGGGGGACGTGCCCCCGCTGTGCCCCCGCGGGGGCCCAGCCTGGTGTCTTCCCTGAGGCCCTGCGGCTGCCGGCTGCCGCTCCCCGCAAGGGGAGAGCCGCGGAGGTGGGGACCGCCTCCTCATGGGGACGTACACGCAGCTCTCCACGTCGGATTCCGGGGCTCTCTGTCCTGCCCGAAGGCCCAGCTGGCCTGCGGGTCCTTAGAGTGGCAAAAACATCCGAAAACTGAGATTGAGGGTCCGGTGGGTGTCTGCACTTTTGTGCTGGGCACCCCAGGGAGGCCCGGGGGCTGGCTGGACAACGTGGTCTGCTGGGCGGGGGGGTTGGAGGAGCAACTGATGCCCTTTGCACTTTGGGTAGCAAGAGTCTGAGGTGTCTCTGAGCCCTGTGCCATGTCGGGAGGGGGCGGGGGGGGCGGGGGGGAGGAGGAGGAGGAGGAGGAGGAGGTGGGAAGGGCCGGGGCCTGCAGTCCTGTTCCCGGGGTGGCACGGCAAGTGGCTTCTTGCACAGGCTTCTTGGCCTGGGCTCCCCGCACCTGGGCCTTTGGAGGACTGGCCCTGTGCTTGCCAACACTTCCTGCAGGGACCCAGAGCTGGGAGGTTGCATCTCTCAGCCCTGGGTCGGGCAGAGCCCCAGCGGGCCATGCCCACCACCTCTCTCAGCACCGGTCCCCCAGAAGGCTCCTTTGGAACCAGGATTCTCTTGCGGTGACTCTTTAAGGTCTGGCCCCTGGATGGAGGGGCACCAGGAGTAGAGGAGCAGGAAGGGGAAGGGGGTGGCCATGCGAGGGGACACTTTGAGGCCAAGTCCCAGCTTCAGCCTGATCCTCCTGGGAACCCCGCTCTGAGACAAGGAGCCGGGCTTCGCATTCCCACAGCAGCCAGTCGTGGGCTGAGGACACCTGGGGCGTTGGGAACTCCCTGGCTTCTCCTTGGTTTAACATCTAGAGCTGCTTGGGAATCGCGCCGCCACACACACCCGAGTGCAGGTGTCTTCCGCACAGACTGCGGGCCTCGCTCTTCTGAAGGCCGCTAGCTCGCCACCCACCCACGGGTGAACCTGGTCAGGGTGCTTTCTCTAAGGGGCAGACTCTTTTCCGGGCGGGCTACCGGTGTCTCTGTTTGCTCGTTTCTTTCTTCCATTTCGGGAAAGGCTTCCTTGCTGGGTGTGGAAATCTCCTATGCCTTCCCTCGCCTATTCTGTCAGCTTTCAAATTCTCTTTCAGTTGCCACCCTCACAGATGGATTAGGAAACTCTTTCCGGTGCACTCATTAGTGAAATGACCTCAATGAAGCTGGAATCCAATATCTAATGGCCGATTTTTAGCGAGTCCACACGCCAGGGTGGTTGGGGGGCAATGCAGCCCCGGCCAGGCCCAGGCCCCTTGGACTGGGCCACAGGAGGACACAGAGGAGGGTCCCGGCCCCCACGAAGCGGTGCCGGCAGTTCTCCACGGGGTTGGGCGTTTTCCAGAGGTAGGAGATGGAGGGGACTGATTTCTTCAGCGCCCCCCAAACCACGCCACCCCACCCCACCCATGGGACACATCCCCAGAGAGAGACGCCCCATACACTGGCTGTGCCCCAGCCCTGGCCCGGGGGAATAGGCGGCAGCCCACCCACAGGGCGAGGGGGGGGCGCAGCTGAAAGGGGTTGTGGGGGAGGGCGGCCCCTGGCTGGGGTCAAAGGGCGAGCGCCCCGCGCGTGCGCAGTCAGCGGCAGCGACGCGCCGGGGGTGGGCAGCGGGTAGGTGAAGGAGGCCGGGCGAGGAGACGAGGGGGGCTGGGAGGGCTCCACCTTGGCGAGTCCAGCCGTGGAGGCGTATCTTGTGTGAGTGAGTGTGAGTGTGTGTGTGTGTGTATAGAGAGACAGCCCCCCGCCCCGCCCCGCCCCGCCCCGCCCATCACCCCCGTCCCTGGGAGCCCGCGGGACCCGGCCGGCGAACTCAACAGGCCCGGCCCGCCGCGGGGCCTGGGGCGGGAGGCGGCGGCGGCCGCCGTCTAGGGCCACACCACCCTGAACGCCCCCGATCTCGTCTGGTCTCGGAAGCTAAGCAGGGTCGGGCCTGGCTAGTGCTTGGATGGGAGACCGCCTGGGAATACCGGGTGCCACAGGCTGCTTCTTTTTTTTTTTTTTTTGCCTCTTGTTCTGTCCCCTTTCTGGGAGCGCGGCGGCGGCCCGGGGTGGGGGTGACCCCAACCCTCAGCGCCCGCCGCGGTGCCTGGAGCCCCAGCCCGCACCGTGGGGCCTCCTCTTGTCCCAAGCCGCGACACCGCCGCCACGCGGCAGCATGCGTGGCATCTGGACTGTCAGGTCTCAGACCAAAGGTCTGCTCTGTGGGAACCGACACGCTGGAGGAAACCTTGAGAGTCTGAGAGGGGAGGGAGTTCCAGAAGAAGGCCAGGATGTCATTTTGAGGGAGTATGTGACCAGAACTCGTCCCGTTGCTTTTGGGGTACTATGGGCTACACGCAGGAATCTTTGGTGGTGGCACCTGATGTTGGGGGATCCGGAGTCACACCCAGACCTGCTCCACAGGCCTCCTTTTACTTTTCTCTTCGGATTCATTATTTTTAAAAAGTGTCTCTTACCTCTATTATTGCATTTCCTTTCCTCTCTCTTTTCAAGCAGATGATGGGAGTACAAGTATTCAGGTGACATGTGTTGCCCGTGCCCCCCTCCCCCCTGTGTTCTTATTCATATACCTCTCATGTTGTTCCAGCGTATTGTGGGGGTACCAATGTTAAGGTCGGGTACGTTGCCCTCTCCAAGCCTCCCCCCTCGGGTCAGAGCTTCAAGTGCGCCCATCCCCCAGTCGGTGCGCACCCACCCCATGCCTAATGGATGTGTATGCCCCTCCCCTCCCCCCACCCGCCCGACACCCACCCGATGAAGGTGATTCCTCTCTGTCCACTTAGGTGTCCATCCGTTCCTACCAGTTTGCTGGTGAGCGCGCTCACGTGGTGCTCGTGTGTCCATTCTTGGGATACTTGGCCTACTGGAACGGGTTCCAGCTCTGGCCAGGAGAACACGAGAGGTGCCCTCTCACCGCTGCTCCTCACAGCCGAATGGCACTCCGTGGTGTCCACGCGCCACATTTTATTAATGCACTCCTGGATGGATGGGCACTCGGGTCGCTTCCACGTCTTTGCGATTGTGAATTGTGCCCTAACTGTAACCCTAACCCTTACCCAGCCCGTCTCCTCTGCCCCTGCCTGACGCACTCCTCCCCGGCCAGGCCCGTCACTGTCCTGGGCCCCCGCCTGACCGGCTCCTCCCCGCCCGGCCTGTCACCGTCCTCTGCCCCTGCCTGACATGCTCCTTCCCGCCCGGCCTCTCACCGTCCTCGGCCCCTGCCTGACCGGCTCCTCCGTCGCCTGGGCCTTCCAAGGGCTTGGTGTGGACGCTGCTTCCAGGAAGCCCTCCAGAAACCCGGCAGCAGGGTGGCCGCAGCAGTCTCCAGCAGCCGTCCCTAAGTCGCGTGAGTGCGGGGGACGTGCCCCCGCTGTGCCCCCGCGGGGGCCCAGCCTGGTGTCTTCCCTGAGGCCCTGCGGCTGCCGGCTGCCGCTCCCCGCAAGGGGAGAGCCGCGGAGGTGGGGACCGCCTCCTCATGGGGACGTACACGCAGCTCTCCACGTCGGATTCCGGGGCTCTCTGTCCTGCCCGAAGGCCCAGCTGGCCTGCGGGTCCTTAGAGTGGCAAAAACATCCGAAAACTGAGACTGAGGGTCCGGTGGGTGTCTGCACTTTTGTGCTGGGCACCCCAGGGAGGCCCGGGGGCTGGCTGGACAACGTGGTCTGCTGGGCGGGGGGGTTGGAGGAGCAACTGATGCCCTTTGCACTTTGGGTAGCAAGAGTCTGAGGTGTCTCTGAGCCCTGTGCCATGTCGGGGGGGGGGCGGGGGGGGCGGGGGGGAGGAGGAGGAGGAGGAGGAGGAGGTGGGAAGGGCCGGGGCCTGCAGTCCTGTTCCCGGGGTGGCACGGCAAGTGGCTTCTTGCACAGGCTGCTTGGCCTGGGCTCCCCGCACCTGGGCCTTTGGAGGACTGGCCCTGTGCTTGCCAACACTTCCTGCAGGGACCCAGAGCTGGGAGGTTGCATCTCTCAGCCCTGGGTCGGGCAGAGCCCCAGCGGGCCATGCCCACCACCTCTCTCAGCACCGGTCCCCCAGAAGGCTCCTTTGGAACCAGGATTCTCTTGCGGTGACTCTTTAAGGTCTGGCCCCTGGATGGAGGGGCACCAGGAGTAGAGGAGCAGGAAGGGGAAGGGGGTGGCCATGCGAGGGGACACTTTGAGGCCAAGTCCCAGCTTCAGCCTGATCCTCCTGGGAACCCCGCTCTGAGACAAGGAGCCGGGCTTCGCATTCCCACAGCAGCCAGTCGTGGGCTGAGGACACCTGGGGCGTTGGGAACTCCCTGGCTTCTCCTTGGTTTAACATCTAGAGCTGCTTGGGAATCGCGCCGCCACACACACCCGAGTGCAGGTGTCTTCCGCACAGACTGCGGGCCTCGCTCTTCTGAAGGCCGCTAGCTCGCCACCCACCCACGGGTGAACCTGGTCAGGGTGCTTTCTCTAAGGGGCAGACTCTTTTCCGGGCGGGCTACCGGTGTCTCTGTTTGCTCGTTTCTTTCTTCCATTTCGGGAAAGTCTTCCTTGCTGGGTGTGGAAATCTCCTATGCCTTCCCTCGCCTATTCTGTCAGCTTTCAAATTCTCTTTCAGTTGCCACCCTCACAGATGGATTAGGAAACTCTTTCCGGTGCACTCATTAGTGAAATGACCTCAATGAAGCTGGAATCCAATATCTAATGGCCGATTTTTAGCGAGTCCACACGCCAGGGTGGTTGGGGGGCAATGCAGCCCCGGCCAGGCCCAGGCCCCTTGGACTGGGCCACAGGAGGACACAGAGGAGGGTCCCGGCCCCCACGAAGCGGTGCCGGCAGTTCTCCACGGGGTTGGGCGTTTTCCAGAGGTAGGAGATGGAGGGGACTGATTTCTTCAGCGCCCCCCAAACCACGCCACCCCACCCCACCCATGGGACACATCCCCAGAGAGAGACGCCCCATACACTGGCTGTGCCCCAGCCCTGGCCCGGGGGAATAGGCGGCAGCCCACCCACAGGGCGAGGGGGGGGCGCAGCTGAAAGGGGTTGTGGGGGAGGGCGGCCCCTGGCTGGGGTCAAAGGGCGAGCGCCCCGCGCGTGCGCAGTCAGCGGCAGCGACGCGCCGGGGGTGGGCAGCGGGTAGGTGAAGGAGGCCGGGCGAGGAGACGAGGGGGGCTGGGAGGGCTCCACCTTGGCGAGTCCAGCCGTGGAGGCGTATCTTGTGTGAGTGAGTGTGAGTGTGTGTGTGTGTGTATAGAGAGACAGCCCCCCGCCCCGCCCCGCCCCGCCCCGCCCATCACCCCCGTCCCTGGGAGCCCGCGGGACCCGGCCGGCGAACTCAACAGGCCCGGCCCGCCGCGGGGCCTGGGGCGGGAGGCGGCGGCGGCCGCCGTCTAGGGCCACACCACCCTGAACGCCCCCGATCTCGTCTGGTCTCGGAAGCTAAGCAGGGTCGGGCCTGGCTAGTGCTTGGATGGGAGACCGCCTGGGAATACCGGGTGCCACAGGCTGCTTCTTTTTTTTTTTTTTTTGCCTCTTGTTCTGTCCCCTTTCTGGGAGCGCGGCGGCGGCCCGGGGTGGGGGTGACCCCAACCCTCAGCGCCCGCCGCGGTGCCTGGAGCCCCAGCCCGCACCGTGGGGCCTCCTCTTGTCCCAAGCCGCGACACCGCCGCCACGCGGCAGCATGCGTGGCATCTGGACTGTCAGGTCTCAGACCAAAGGTCTGCTCTGTGGGAACCGACACGCTGGAGGAAACCTTGAGAGTCTGAGAGGGGAGGGAGTTCCAGAAGAAGGCCAGGATGTCATTTTGAGGGAGTATGTGACCAGAACTCGTCCCGTTGCTTTTGGGGTACTATGGGCTACACGCAGGAATCTTTGGTGGTGGCACCTGATGTTGGGGGATCCGGAGTCACACCCAGACCTGCTCCACAGGCCTCCTTTTACTTTTCTCTTCGGATTCATTATTTTTAAAAAGTGTCTCTTACCTCTATTATTGCATTTCCTTTCCTCTCTCTTTTCAAGCAGATGATGGGAGTACAAGTATTCAGGTGACATGTGTTGCCCGTGCCCCCCTCCCCCCTGTGTTCTTATTCATATACCTCTCATGTTGTTCCAGCGTATTGTGGGGGTACCAATGTTAAGGTCGGGTACGTTGCCCTCTCCAAGCCTCCCCCCTCGGGTCAGAGCTTCAAGTGCGCCCATCCCCCAGTCGGTGCGCACCCACCCCATGCCTAATGGATGTGTATGCCCCTCCCCTCCCCCCACCCGCCCGACACCCACCCGATGAAGGTGATTCCTCTCTGTCCACTTAGGTGTCCATCCGTTCCTACCAGTTTGCTGGTGAGCGCGCTCACGTGGTGCTCGTGTGTCCATTCTTGGGATACTTGGCCTACTGGAACGGGTTCCAGCTCTGGCCAGGAGAACACGAGAGGTGCCCTCTCACCGCTGCTCCTCACAGCCGAATGGCACTCCGTGGTGTCCACGCGCCACATTTTATTAATGCACTCCTGGATGGATGGGCACTCGGGTCGCTTCCACGTCTTTGCGATTGTGAATTGTGCCCTAACTGTAACCCTAACCCTTACCCAGCCCGTCTCCTCTGCCCCTGCCTGACGCACTCCTCCCCGGCCAGGCCCGTCACTGTCCTGGGCCCCCGCCTGACCGGCTCCTCCCCGCCCGGCCTGTCACCGTCCTCTGCCCCTGCCTGACATGCTCCTTCCCGCCCGGCCTCTCACCGTCCTCGGCCCCTGCCTGACCGGCTCCTCCGTCGCCTGGGCCTTCCAAGGGCTTGGTGTGGACGCTGCTTCCAGGAAGCCCTCCAGAAACCCGGCAGCAGGGTGGCCGCAGCAGTCTCCAGCAGCCGTCCCTAAGTCGCGTGAGTGCGGGGGACGTGCCCCCGCTGTGCCCCCGCGGGGGCCCAGCCTGGTGTCTTCCCTGAGGCCCTGCGGCTGCCGGCTGCCGCTCCCCGCAAGGGGAGAGCCGCGGAGGTGGGGACCGCCTCCTCATGGGGACGTACACGCAGCTCTCCACGTCGGATTCCGGGGCTCTCTGTCCTGCCCGAAGGCCCAGCTGGCCTGCGGGTCCTTAGAGTGGCAAAAACATCCGAAAACTGAGATTGAGGGTCCGGTGGGTGTCTGCACTTTTGTGCTGGGCACCCCAGGGAGGCCCGGGGGCTGGCTGGACAACGTGGTCTGCTGGGCGGGGGGGTTGGAGGAGCAACTGATGCCCTTTGCACTTTGGGTAGCAAGAGTCTGAGGTGTCTCTGAGCCCTGTGCCATGTCGGGGGGGGGCGGGGGGTGCGGGGGGGAGGAGGAGGAGGAGGAGGAGGAGGTGGGAAGGGCCGGGGCCTGCAGTCCTGTTCCCGGGGTGGCACGGCAAGTGGCTTCTTGCACAGGCTGCTTGGCCTGGGCTCCCCGCACCTGGGCCTTTGGAGGACTGGCCCTGTGCTTGCCAACACTTCCTGCAGGGACCCAGAGCTGGGAGGTTGCATCTCTCAGCCCTGGGTCGGGCAGAGCCCCAGCGGGCCATGCCCACCACCTCTCTCAGCACCGGTCCCCCAGAAGGCTCCTTTGGGACCAGGATTCTCTTGCGGTGACTCTTTAAGGTCTGGCCCCTGGATGGAGGGGCACCAGGAGTAGAGGAGCAGGAAGGGGAAGGGGGTGGCCATGCGAGGGGACACTTTGAGGCCAAGTCCCAGCTTCAGCCTGATCCTCCTGGGAACCCCTCTCTGAGACAAGGAGCCGGGCTTCGCATTCCCACAGCAGCCAGTCGTGGGCTGAGGACACCTGGGGCGTTGGGAACTCCCTGGCTTCTCCTTGGTTTAACATCTAGAGCTGCTTGGGAATCGCGCCGCCACACACACCCGAGTGCAGGTGTCTTCCGCACAGACTGCGGGCCTCGCTCTTCTGAAGGCCGCTAGCTCGCCACCCACCCACGGGTGAACCTGGTCAGGGTGCTTTCTCTAAGGGGCAGACTCTTTTCCGGGCGGGCTACCGGTGTCTCTGTTTGCTCGTTTCTTTCTTCCATTTCGGGAAAGTCTTCCTTGCTGGGTGTGGAAATCTCCTATGCCTTCCCTCGCCTATTCTGTCAGCTTTCAAATTCTCTTTCAGTTGCCACCCTCACAGATGGATTAGGAAACTCTTTCCGGTGCACTCATTAGTGAAATGACCTCAATGAAGCTGGAATCCAATATCTAATGGCCGATTTTTAGCGAGTCCACACGCCAGGGTGGTTGGGGGGCAATGCAGCCCCGGCCAGGCCCAGGCCCCTTGGACTGGGCCACAGGAGGACACAGAGGAGGGTCCCGGCCCCCACGAAGCGGTGCCGGCAGTTCTCCACGGGGTTGGGCGTTTTCCAGAGGTAGGAGATGGAGGGGACTGATTTCTTCAGCGCCCCCCAAACCACGCCACCCCACCCCACCCATGGGACACATCCCCAGAGAGAGACGCCCCATACACTGGCTGTGCCCCAGCCCTGGCCCGGGGGAATAGGCGGCAGCCCACCCACAGGGCGAGGGGGGGGCGCAGCTGAAAGGGGTTGTGGGGGAGGGCGGCCCCTGGCTGGGGTCAAAGGGCGAGCGCCCCGCGCGTGCGCAGTCAGCGGCAGCGACGCGCCGGGGGTGGGCAGCGGGTAGGTGAAGGAGGCCGGGCGAGGAGACGAGGGGGGCTGGGAGGGCTCCACCTTGGCGAGTCCAGCCGTGGAGGCGTATCTTGTGTGAGTGAGTGTGAGTGTGTGTGTGTGTGTATAGAGAGACAGCCCCCCGCCCCGCCCCGCCCCGCCCCGCCCATCACCCCCGTCCCTGGGAGCCCGCGGGACCCGGCCGGCGAACTCAACAGGCCCGGCCCGCCGCGGGGCCTGGGGCGGGAGGCGGCGGCGGCCGCCGTCTAGGGCCACACCACCCTGAACGCCCCCGATCTCGTCTGGTCTCGGAAGCTAAGCAGGGTCGGGCCTGGCTAGTGCTTGGATGGGAGACCGCCTGGGAATACCGGGTGCCACAGGCTGCTTCTTTTTTTTTTTTTTTTGCCTCTTGTTCTGTCCCCTTTCTGGGAGCGCGGCGGCGGCCCGGGGTGGGGGTGACCCCAACCCTCAGCGCCCGCCGCGGTGCCTGGAGCCCCAGCCCGCACCGTGGGGCCTCCTCTTGTCCCAAGCCGCGACACCGCCGCCACGCGGCAGCATGCGTGGCATCTGGACTGTCAGGTCTCAGACCAAAGGTCTGCTCTGTGGGAACCGACACGCTGGAGGAAACCTTGAGAGTCTGAGAGGGGAGGGAGTTCCAGAAGAAGGCCAGGATGTCATTTTGAGGGAGTATGTGACCAGAACTCGTCCCGTTGCTTTTGGGGTACTATGGGCTACACGCAGGAATCTTTGGTGGTGGCACCTGATGTTGGGGGATCCGGAGTCACACCCAGACCTGCTCCACAGGCCTCCTTTTACTTTTCTCTTCGGATTCATTATTTTTAAAAAGTGTCTCTTACCTCTATTATTGCATTTCCTTTCCTCTCTCTTTTCAAGCAGATGATGGGAGTACAAGTATTCAGGTGACATGTGTTGCCCGTGCCCCCCTCCCCCCTGTGTTCTTATTCATATACCTCTCATGTTGTTCCAGCGTATTGTGGGGGTACCAATGTTAAGGTCGGGTACGTTGCCCTCTCCAAGCCTCCCCCCTCGGGTCAGAGCTTCAAGTGCGCCCATCCCCCAGTCGGTGCGCACCCACCCCATGCCTAATGGATGTGTATGCCCCTCCCCTCCCCCCACCCGCCCGACACCCACCCGATGAAGGTGATTCCTCTCTGTCCACTTAGGTGTCCATCCGTTCCTACCAGTTTGCTGGTGAGCGCGCTCACGTGGTGCTCGTGTGTCCATTCTTGGGATACTTGGCCTACTGGAACGGGTTCCAGCTCTGGCCAGGAGAACACGAGAGGTGCCCTCTCACCGCTGCTCCTCACAGCCGAATGGCACTCCGTGGTGTCCACGCGCCACATTTTATTAATGCACTCCTGGATGGATGGGCACTCGGGTCGCTTCCACGTCTTTGCGATTGTGAATTGTGCCCTAACTGTAACCCTAACCCTTACCCAGCCCGTCTCCTCTGCCCCTGCCTGACGCACTCCTCCCCGGCCAGGCCCGTCACTGTCCTGGGCCCCCGCCTGACCGGCTCCTCCCCGCCCGGCCTGTCACCGTCCTCTGCCCCTGCCTGACATGCTCCTTCCCGCCCGGCCTCTCACCGTCCTCGGCCCCTGCCTGACCGGCTCCTCCGTCGCCTGGGCCTTCCAAGGGCTTGGTGTGGACGCTGCTTCCAGGAAGCCCTCCAGAAACCCGGCAGCAGGGTGGCCGCAGCAGTCTCCAGCAGCCGTCCCTAAGTCGCGTGAGTGCGGGGGACGTGCCCCCGCTGTGCCCCCGCGGGGGCCCAGCCTGGTGTCTTCCCTGAGGCCCTGCGGCTGCCGGCTGCCGCTCCCCGCAAGGGGAGAGCCGCGGAGGTGGGGACCGCCTCCTCATGGGGACGTACACGCAGCTCTCCACGTCGGATTCCGGGGCTCTCTGTCCTGCCCGAAGGCCCAGCTGGCCTGCGGGTCCTTAGAGTGGCAAAAACATCCGAAAACTGAGACTGAGGGTCCGGTGGGTGTCTGCACTTTTGTGCTGGGCACCCCAGGGAGGCCCGGGGGCTGGCTGGACAACGTGGTCTGCTGGGCGGGGGGGTTGGAGGAGCAACTGATGCCCTTTGCACTTTGGGTAGCAAGAGTCTGAGGTGTCTCTGAGCCCTGTGCCATGTCGGGGGGGGGCGGGGGGGGCGGGGGGGAGGAGGAGGAGGAGGAGGAGGAGGTGGGAAGGGCCGGGGCCTGCAGTCCTGTTCCCGGGGTGGCACGGCAAGTGGCTTCTTGCACAGGCTGCTTGGCCTGGGCTCCCCGCACCTGGGCCTTTGGAGGACTGGCCCTGTGCTTGCCAACACTTCCTGCAGGGACCCAGAGCTGGGAGGTTGCATCTCTCAGCCCTGGGTCGGGCAGAGCCCCAGCGGGCCATGCCCACCACCTCTCTCAGCACCGGTCCCCCAGAAGGCTCCTTTGGGACCAGGATTCTCTTGCGGTGACTCTTTAAGGTCTGGCCCCTGGATGGAGGGGCACCAGGAGTAGAGGAGCAGGAAGGGGAAGGGGGTGGCCATGCGAGGGGACACTTTGAGGCCAAGTCCCAGCTTCAGCCTGATCCTCCTGGGAACCCCGCTCTGAGACAAGGAGCCGGGCTTCGCATTCCCACAGCAGCCAGTCGTGGGCTGAGGACACCTGGGGCGTTGGGAACTCCCTGGCTTCTCCTTGGTTTAACATCTAGAGCTGCTTGGGAATCGCGCCGCCACACACACCCGAGTGCAGGTGTCTTCCGCACAGACTGCGGGCCTCGCTCTTCTGAAGGCCGCTAGCTCGCCACCCACCCACGGGTGAACCTGGTCAGGGTGCTTTCTCTAAGGGGCAGACTCTTTTCCGGGCGGGCTACCGGTGTCTCTGTTTGCTCGTTTCTTTCTTCCATTTCGGGAAAGTCTTCCTTGCTGGGTGTGGAAATCTCCTATGCCTTCCCTCGCCTATTCTGTCAGCTTTCAAATTCTCTTTCAGTTGCCACCCTCACAGATGGATTAGGAAACTCTTTCCGGTGCACTCATTAGTGAAATGACCTCAATGAAGCTGGAATCCAATATCTAATGGCCGATTTTTAGCGAGTCCACACGCCAGGGTGGTTGGGGGGCAATGCAGCCCCGGCCAGGCCCAGGCCCCTTGGACTGGGCCACAGGAGGACACAGAGGAGGGTCCCGGCCCCCACGAAGCGGTGCCGGCAGTTCTCCACGGGGTTGGGCGTTTTCCAGAGGTAGGAGATGGAGGGGACTGATTTCTTCAGCGCCCCCCAAACCACGCCACCCCACCCCACCCATGGGACACATCCCCAGAGAGAGACGCCCCATACACTGGCTGTGCCCCAGCCCTGGCCCGGGGGAATAGGCGGCAGCCCACCCACAGGGCGAGGGGGGGGCGCAGCTGAAAGGGGTTGTGGGGGAGGGCGGCACCTGGCTGGGGTCAAAGGGCGAGCGCCCCGCGCGTGCGCAGTCAGCGGCAGCGACGGCCGGGGGTGGGCAGCGGGTAGGTGAAGGAGGCCGGGCGAGGAGACGAGGGGGGCTGGGAGGGCTCCACCTTGGCGAGTCCAGCCGTGGAGGCGTATCTTGTGTGAGTGAGTGTGAGTGTGTGTGTGTGTGTATAGAGAGACAGCCCCCCGCCCCGCCCCGCCCATCACCCCCGTCCCTGGGAGCCCGCGGGACCCGGCCGGCGAACTCAACAGGCCCGGCCCGCCGCGGGGCCTGGGGCGGGAGGCGGCGGCGGCCGCCGTCTAGGGCCACACCACCCTGAACGCCCCCGATCTCGTCTGGTCTCGGAAGCTAAGCAGGGTCGGGCCTGGCTAGTGCTTGGATGGGAGACCGCCTGGGAATACCGGGTGCCACAGGCTGCTTCTTTTTTTTTTTTTTTTGCCTCTTGTTCTGTCCCCTTTCTGGGAGCGCGGCGGCGGCCCGGGGTGGGGGTGACCCCAACCCTCAGCGCCCGCCGCGGTGCCTGGCGCCCCAGCCCGCACCGTGGGGCCTCCTCTTGTCCCAAGCCGCGACACCGCCGCCACGCGGCAGCATGCGTGGCATCTGGACTGTCAGGTCTCAGACCAAAGGTCTGCTCTGTGGGAACCGACACGCTGGAGGAAACCTTGAGAGTCTGAGAGGGGAGGGAGTTCCAGAAGAAGGCCAGGATGTCATTTTGAGGGAGTATGTGACCAGAACTCGTCCCGTTGCTTTTGGGGTACTATGGGCTACACGCAGGAATCTTTGGTGGTGGCACCTGATGTTGGGGGATCCGGAGTCACACCCAGACCTGCTCCACAGGCCTCCTTTTACTTTTCTCTTCGGATTCATTATTTTTAAAAAGTGTCTCTTACCTCTATTATTGCATTTCCTTTCCTCTCTCTTTTCAAGCAGATGATGGGAGTACAAGTATTCAGGTGACATGTGTTGCCCGTGCCCCCCTCCCCCCTGTGTTCTTATTCATATACCTCTCATGTTGTTCCAGCGTATTGTGGGGGTACCAATGTTAAGGTCGGGTACGTTGCCCTCTCCAAGCCTCCCCCCTCGGGTCAGAGCTTCAAGTGCGCCCATCCCCCAGTCGGTGCGCACCCACCCCATGCCTAATGGATGTGTATGCCCCTCCCCTCCCCCCACCCGCCCGACACCCACCCGATGAAGGTGATTCCTCTCTGTCCACTTAGGTGTCCATCCGTTCCTACCAGTTTGCTGGTGAGCGCGCTCACGTGGTGCTCGTGTGTCCATTCTTGGGATACTTGGCCTACTGGAACGGGTTCCAGCTCTGGCCAGGAGAACACGAGAGGTGCCCTCTCACCGCTGCTCCTCACAGCCGAATGGCACTCCGTGGTGTCCACGCGCCACATTTTATTAATGCACTCCTGGATGGATGGGCACTCGGGTCGCTTCCACGTCTTTGCGATTGTGAATTGTGCCCTAACTGTAACCCTAACCCTTACCCAGCCCGTCTCCTCTGCCCCTGCCTGACGCACTCCTCCCCGGCCAGGCCCGTCACTGTCCTGGGCCCCCGCCTGACCGGCTCCTCCCCGCCCGGCCTGTCACCGTCCTCTGCCCCTGCCTGACATGCTCCTTCCCGCCCGGCCTCTCACCGTCCTCGGCCCCTGCCTGACCGGCTCCTCCGTCGCCTGGGCCTTCCAAGGGCTTGGTGTGGACGCTGCTTCCAGGAAGCCCTCCAGAAACCCGGCAGCAGGGTGGCCGCAGCAGTCTCCAGCAGCCGTCCCTAAGTCGCGTGAGTGCGGGGGACGTGCCCCCGCTGTGCCCCCGCGGGGGCCCAGCCTGGTGTCTTCCCTGAGGCCCTGCGGCTGCCGGCTGCCGCTCCCCGCAAGGGGAGAGCCGCGGAGGTGGGGACCGCCTCCTCATGGGGACGTACACGCAGCTCTCCACGTCGGATTCCGGGGCTCTCTGTCCTGCCCGAAGGCCCAGCTGGCCTGCGGGTCCTTAGAGTGGCAAAAACATCCGAAAACTGAGATTGAGGGTCCGGTGGGTGTCTGCACTTTTGTGCTGGGCACCCCAGGGAGGCCCGGGGGCTGGCTGGACAACGTGGTCTGCTGGGCGGGGGGGTTGGAGGAGCAACTGATGCCCTTTGCACTTTGGGTAGCAAGAGTCTGAGGTGTCTCTGAGCCCTGTGCCATGTCGGGGGGGGGCGGGGGGTGCGGGGGGGAGGAGGAGGAGGAGGAGGAGGAGGTGGGAAGGGCCGGGGCCTGCAGTCCTGTTCCCGGGGTGGCACGGCAAGTGGCTTCTTGCACAGGCTGCTTGGCCTGGGCTCCCCGCACCTGGGCCTTTGGAGGACTGGCCCTGTGCTTGCCAACACTTCCTGCAGGGACCCAGAGCTGGGAGGTTGCATCTCTCAGCCCTGGGTCGGGCAGAGCCCCAGCGGGCCATGCCCACCACCTCTCTCAGCACCGGTCCCCCAGAAGGCTCCTTTGGGACCAGGATTCTCTTGCGGTGACTCTTTAAGGTCTGGCCCCTGGATGGAGGGGCACCAGGAGTAGAGGAGCAGGAAGGGGAAGGGGGTGGCCATGCGAGGGGACACTTTGAGGCCAAGTCCCAGCTTCAGCCTGATCCTCCTGGGAACCCCTCTCTGAGACAAGGAGCCGGGCTTCGCATTCCCACAGCAGCCAGTCGTGGGCTGAGGACACCTGGGGCGTTGGGAACTCCCTGGCTTCTCCTTGGTTTAACATCTAGAGCTGCTTGGGAATCGCGCCGCCACACACACCCGAGTGCAGGTGTCTTCCGCACAGACTGCGGGCCTCGCTCTTCTGAAGGCCGCTAGCTCGCCACCCACCCACGGGTGAACCTGGTCAGGGTGCTTTCTCTAAGGGGCAGACTCTTTTCCGGGCGGGCTACCGGTGTCTCTGTTTGCTCGTTTCTTTCTTCCATTTCGGGAAAGTCTTCCTTGCTGGGTGTGGAAATCTCCTATGCCTTCCCTCGCCTATTCTGTCAGCTTGAAAATTCTCTTTCAGTTGCCACCCTCACAGATGGATTAGGAAACTCTTTCCGGTGCACTCATTAGTGAAATGACCTCAATGAAGCTGGAATCCAATATCTAATGGCCGATTTTTAGCGAGTCCACACGCCAGGGTGGTTGGGGGGCAATGCAGCCCCGGCCAGGCCCAGGCCCCTTGGACTGGGCCACAGGAGGACACAGAGGAGGGTCCCGGCCCCCACGAAGCGGTGCCGGCAGTTCTCCACGGGGTTGGGCGTTTTCCAGAGGTAGGAGATGGAGGGGACTGATTTCTTCAGCGCCCCCCAAACCACGCCACCCCACCCCACCCATGGGACACATCCCCAGAGAGAGACGCCCCATACACTGGCTGTGCCCCAGCCCTGGCCCGGGGGAATAGGCGGCAGCCCACCCACAGGGCGAGGGGGGGGCGCAGCTGAAAGGGGTTGTGGGGGAGGGCGGCCCCTGGCTGGGGTCAAAGGGCGAGCGCCCCGCGCGTGCGCAGTCAGCGGCAGCGACGCGCCGGGGGTGGGCAGCGGGTAGGTGAAGGAGGCCGGGCGAGGAGACGAGGGGGGCTGGGAGGGCTCCACCTTGGCGAGTCCAGCCGTGGAGGCGTATCTTGTGTGAGTGAGTGTGAGTGTGTGTGTGTGTGTATAGAGAGACAGCCCCCCGCCCCGCCCCGCCCCGCCCCGCCCATCACCCCCGTCCCTGGGAGCCCGCGGGACCCGGCCGGCGAACTCAACAGGCCCGGCCCGCCGCGGGGCCTGGGGCGGGAGGCGGCGGCGGCCGCCGTCTAGGGCCACACCACCCTGAACGCCCCCGATCTCGTCTGGTCTCGGAAGCTAAGCAGGGTCGGGCCTGGCTAGTGCTTGGATGGGAGACCGCCTGGGAATACCGGGTGCCACAGGCTGCTTCTTTTTTTTTTTTTTTTGCCTCTTGTTCTGTCCCCTTTCTGGGAGCGCGGCGGCGGCCCGGGGTGGGGGTGACCCCAACCCTCAGCGCCCGCCGCGGTGCCTGGAGCCCCAGCCCGCACCGTGGGGCCTCCTCTTGTCCCAAGCCGCGACACCGCCGCCACGCGGCAGCATGCGTGGCATCTGGACTGTCAGGTCTCAGACCAAAGGTCTGCTCTGTGGGAACCGACACGCTGGAGGAAACCTTGAGAGTCTGAGAGGGGAGGGAGTTCCAGAAGAAGGCCAGGATGTCATTTTGAGGGAGTATGTGACCAGAACTCGTCCCGTTGCTTTTGGGGTACTATGGGCTACACGCAGGAATCTTTGGTGGTGGCACCTGATGTTGGGGGATCCGGAGTCACACCCAGACCTGCTCCACAGGCCTCCTTTTACTTTTCTCTTCGGATTCATTATTTTTAAAAAGTGTCTCTTACCTCTATTATTGCATTTCCTTTCCTCTCTCTTTTCAAGCAGATGATGGGAGTACAAGTATTCAGGTGACATGTGTTGCCCGTGCCCCCCTCCCCCCTGTGTTCTTATTCATATACCTCTCATGTTGTTCCAGCGTATTGTGGGGGTACCAATGTTAAGGTCGGGTACGTTGCCCTCTCCAAGCCTCCCCCCTCGGGTCAGAGCTTCAAGTGCGCCCATCCCCCAGTCGGTGCGCACCCACCCCATGCCTAATGGATGTGTATGCCCCTCCCCTCCCCCCACCCGCCCGACACCCACCCGATGAAGGTGATTCCTCTCTGTCCACTTAGGTGTCCATCCGTTCCTACCAGTTTGCTGGTGAGCGCGCTCACGTGGTGCTCGTGTGTCCATTCTTGGGATACTTGGCCTACTGGAACGGGTTCCAGCTCTGGCCAGGAGAACACGAGAGGTGCCCTCTCACCGCTGCTCCTCACAGCCGAATGGCACTCCGTGGTGTCCACGCGCCACATTTTATTAATGCACTCCTGGATGGATGGGCACTCGGGTCGCTTCCACGTCTTTGCGATTGTGAATTGTGCCCTAACTGTAACCCTAACCCTTACCCAGCCCGTCTCCTCTGCCCCTGCCTGACGCACTCCTCCCCGGCCAGGCCCGTCACTGTCCTGGGCCCCCGCCTGACCGGCTCCTCCCCGCCCGGCCTGTCACCGTCCTCTGCCCCTGCCTGACATGCTCCTTCCCGCCCGGCCTCTCACCGTCCTCGGCCCCTGCCTGACCGGCTCCTCCGTCGCCTGGGCCTTCCAAGGGCTTGGTGTGGACGCTGCTTCCAGGAAGCCCTCCAGAAACCCGGCAGCAGGGTGGCCGCAGCAGTCTCCAGCAGCCGTCCCTAAGTCGCGTGAGTGCGGGGGACGTGCCCCCGCTGTGCCCCCGCGGGGGCCCAGCCTGGTGTCTTCCCTGAGGCCCTGCGGCTGCCGGCTGCCGCTCCCCGCAAGGGGAGAGCCGCGGAGGTGGGGACCGCCTCCTCATGGGGACGTACACGCAGCTCTCCACGTCGGATTCCGGGGCTCTCTGTCCTGCCCGAAGGCCCAGCTGGCCTGCGGGTCCTTAGAGTGGCAAAAACATCCGAAAACTGAGACTGAGGGTCCGGTGGGTGTCTGCACTTTTGTGCTGGGCACCCCAGGGAGGCCCGGGGGCTGGCTGGACAACGTGGTCTGCTGGGCGGGGGGGTTGGAGGAGCAACTGATGCCCTTTGCACTTTGGGTAGCAAGAGTCTGAGGTGTCTCTGAGCCCTGTGCCATGTCGGGGGGGGGCGGGGGGGGCGGGGGGGAGGAGGAGGAGGAGGAGGAGGAGGTGGGAAGGGCCGGGGCCTGCAGTCCTGTTCCCGGGGTGGCACGGCAAGTGGCTTCTTGCACAGGCTGCTTGGCCTGGGCTCCCCGCACCTGGGCCTTTGGAGGACTGGCCCTGTGCTTGCCAACACTTCCTGCAGGGACCCAGAGCTGGGAGGTTGCATCTCTCAGCCCTGGGTCGGGCAGAGCCCCAGCGGGCCATGCCCACCACCTCTCTCAGCACCGGTCCCCCAGAAGGCTCCTTTGGGACCAGGATTCTCTTGCGGTGACTCTTTAAGGTCTGGCCCCTGGATGGAGGGGCACCAGGAGTAGAGGAGCAGGAAGGGGAAGGGGGTGGCCATGCGAGGGGACACTTTGAGGCCAAGTCCCAGCTTCAGCCTGATCCTCCTGGGAACCCCGCTCTGAGACAAGGAGCCGGGCTTCGCATTCCCACAGCAGCCAGTCGTGGGCTGAGGACACCTGGGGCGTTGGGAACTCCCTGGCTTCTCCTTGGTTTAACATCTAGAGCTGCTTGGGAATCGCGCCGCCACACACACCCGAGTGCAGGTGTCTTCCGCACAGACTGCGGGCCTCGCTCTTCTGAAGGCCGCTAGCTCGCCACCCACCCACGGGTGAACCTGGTCAGGGTGCTTTCTCTAAGGGGCAGACTCTTTTCCGGGCGGGCTACCGGTGTCTCTGTTTGCTCGTTTCTTTCTTCCATTTCGGGAAAGTCTTCCTTGCTGGGTGTGGAAATCTCCTATGCCTTCCCTCGCCTATTCTGTCAGCTTTCAAATTCTCTTTCAGTTGCCACCCTCACAGATGGATTAGGAAACTCTTTCCGGTGCACTCATTAGTGAAATGACCTCAATGAAGCTGGAATCCAATATCTAATGGCCGATTTTTAGCGAGTCCACACGCCAGGGTGGTTGGGGGGCAATGCAGCCCCGGCCAGGCCCAGGCCCCTTGGACTGGGCCACAGGAGGACACAGAGGAGGGTCCCGGCCCCCACGAAGCGGTGCCGGCAGTTCTCCACGGGGTTGGGCGTTTTCCAGAGGTAGGAGATGGAGGGGACTGATTTCTTCAGCGCCCCCCAAACCACGCCACCCCACCCCACCCATGGGACACATCCCCAGAGAGAGACGCCCCATACACTGGCTGTGCCCCAGCCCTGGCCCGGGGGAATAGGCGGCAGCCCACCCACAGGGCGAGGGGGGGGCGCAGCTGAAAGGGGTTGTGGGGGAGGGCGGCACCTGGCTGGGGTCAAAGGGCGAGCGCCCCGCGCGTGCGCAGTCAGCGGCAGCGACGGCCGGGGGTGGGCAGCGGGTAGGTGAAGGAGGCCGGGCGAGGAGACGAGGGGGGCTGGGAGGGCTCCACCTTGGCGAGTCCAGCCGTGGAGGCGTATCTTGTGTGAGTGAGTGTGAGTGTGTGTGTGTGTGTATAGAGAGACAGCCCCCCGCCCCGCCCCGCCCATCACCCCCGTCCCTGGGAGCCCGCGGGACCCGGCCGGCGAACTCAACAGGCCCGGCCCGCCGCGGGGCCTGGGGCGGGAGGCGGCGGCGGCCGCCGTCTAGGGCCACACCACCCTGAACGCCCCCGATCTCGTCTGGTCTCGGAAGCTAAGCAGGGTCGGGCCTGGCTAGTGCTTGGATGGGAGACCGCCTGGGAATACCGGGTGCCACAGGCTGCTTCTTTTTTTTTTTTTTTTGCCTCTTGTTCTGTCCCCTTTCTGGGAGCGCGGCGGCGGCCCGGGGTGGGGGTGACCCCAACCCTCAGCGCCCGCCGCGGTGCCTGGCGCCCCAGCCCGCACCGTGGGGCCTCCTCTTGTCCCAAGCCGCGACACCGCCGCCACGCGGCAGCATGCGTGGCATCTGGACTGTCAGGTCTCAGACCAAAGGTCTGCTCTGTGGGAACCGACACGCTGGAGGAAACCTTGAGAGTCTGAGAGGGGAGGGAGTTCCAGAAGAAGGCCAGGATGTCATTTTGAGGGAGTATGTGACCAGAACTCGTCCCGTTGCTTTTGGGGTACTATGGGCTACACGCAGGAATCTTTGGTGGTGGCACCTGATGTTGGGGGATCCGGAGTCACACCCAGACCTGCTCCACAGGCCTCCTTTTACTTTTCTCTTCGGATTCATTATTTTTAAAAAGTGTCTCTTACCTCTATTATTGCATTTCCTTTCCTCTCTCTTTTCAAGCAGATGATGGGAGTACAAGTATTCAGGTGACATGTGTTGCCCGTGCCCCCCTCCCCCCTGTGTTCTTATTCATATACCTCTCATGTTGTTCCAGCGTATTGTGGGGGTACCAATGTTAAGGTCGGGTACGTTGCCCTCTCCAAGCCTCCCCCCTCGGGTCAGAGCTTCAAGTGCGCCCATCCCCCAGTCGGTGCGCACCCACCCCATGCCTAATGGATGTGTATGCCCCTCCCCTCCCCCCACCCGCCCGACACCCACCCGATGAAGGTGATTCCTCTCTGTCCACTTAGGTGTCCATCCGTTCCTACCAGTTTGCTGGTGAGCGCGCTCACGTGGTGCTCGTGTGTCCATTCTTGGGATACTTGGCCTACTGGAACGGGTTCCAGCTCTGGCCAGGAGAACACGAGAGGTGCCCTCTCACCGCTGCTCCTCACAGCCGAATGGCACTCCGTGGTGTCCACGCGCCACATTTTATTAATGCACTCCTGGATGGATGGGCACTCGGGTCGCTTCCACGTCTTTGCGATTGTGAATTGTGCCCTAACTGTAACCCTAACCCTTACCCAGCCCGTCTCCTCTGCCCCTGCCTGACGCACTCCTCCCCGGCCAGGCCCGTCACTGTCCTGGGCCCCCGCCTGACCGGCTCCTCCCCGCCCGGCCTGTCACCGTCCTCTGCCCCTGCCTGACATGCTCCTTCCCGCCCGGCCTCTCACCGTCCTCGGCCCCTGCCTGACCGGCTCCTCCGTCGCCTGGGCCTTCCAAGGGCTTGGTGTGGACGCTGCTTCCAGGAAGCCCTCCAGAAACCCGGCAGCAGGGTGGCCGCAGCAGTCTCCAGCAGCCGTCCCTAAGTCGCGTGAGTGCGGGGGACGTGCCCCCGCTGTGCCCCCGCGGGGGCCCAGCCTGGTGTCTTCCCTGAGGCCCTGCGGCTGCCGGCTGCCGCTCCCCGCAAGGGGAGAGCCGCGGAGGTGGGGACCGCCTCCTCATGGGGACGTACACGCAGCTCTCCACGTCGGATTCCGGGGCTCTCTGTCCTGCCCGAAGGCCCAGCTGGCCTGCGGGTCCTTAGAGTGGCAAAAACATCCGAAAACTGAGACTGAGGGTCCGGTGGGTGTCTGCACTTTTGTGCTGGGGACCCCAGGGAGGCCCGGGGGCTGGCTGGACAACGTGGTCTGCTGGGCGGGGGGGTTGGAGGAGCAACTGATGCCCTTTGCACTTTGGGTAGCAAGAGTCTGAGGTGTCTCTGAGCCCTGTGCCATGTCGGGGGGGGCGGGGGGGGCGGGGGGGAGGAGGAGGAGGAGGAGGAGGAGGTGGGAAGGGCCGGGGCCTGCAGTCCTGTTCCCGGGGTGGCACGGCAAGTGGCTTCTTGCACAGGCTGCTTGGCCTGGGCTCCCCGCACCTGGGCCTTTGGAGGACTGGCCCTGTGCTTGCCAACACTTCCTGCAGGGACCCAGAGCTGGGAGGTTGCATCTCTCAGCCCTGGGTCGGGCAGAGCCCCAGCGGGCCATGCCCACAACCTCTCTCAGCACCGGTCCCCCAGAAGGCTCCTTTGGGACCAGGATTCTCTTGCGGTGACTCTTTAAGGTCTGGCCCCTGGATGGAGGGGCACCAGGAGTAGAGGAGCAGGAAGGGGAAGGGGGTGGCCATGCGAGGGGACACTTTGAGGCCAAGTCCCAGCTTCAGCCTGATCCTCCTGGGAACCCCGCTCTGAGACAAGGAGCCGGGCTTCGCATTCCCACAGCAGCCAGTCGTGGGCTGAGGACACCTGGGGCGTTGGGAACTCCCTGGCTTCTCCTTGGTTTAACATCTAGAGCTGCTTGGGAATCGCGCCGCCACACACACCCGAGTGCAGGTGTCTTCCGCACAGACTGCGGGCCTCGCTCTTCTGAAGGCCGCTAGCTCGCCACCCACCCACGGGTGAACCTGGTCAGGGTGCTTTCTCTAAGGGGCAGACTCTTTTCCGGGCGGGCTACCGGTGTCTCTGTTTGCTCGTTTCTTTCTTCCATTTCGGGAAAGTCTTCCTTGCTGGGTGTGGAAATCTCCTATGCCTTCCCTCGCCTATTCTGTCAGCTTTCAAATTCTCTTTCAGTTGCCACCCTCACAGATGGATTAGGAAACTCTTTCCGGTGCACTCATTAGTGAAATGACCTCAATGAAGCTGGAATCCAATATCTAATGGCCGATTTTTAGCGAGTCCACACGCCAGGGTGGTTGGGGGGCAATGCAGCCCCGGCCAGGCCCAGGCCCCTTGGACTGGGCCACAGGAGGACACAGAGGAGGGTCCCGGCCCCCACGAAGCGGTGCCGGCAGTTCTCCACGGGGTTGGGCGTTTTCCAGAGGTAGGAGATGGAGGGGACTGATTTCTTCAGCGCCCCCCAAACCACGCCACCCCACCCCACCCATGGGACACATCCCCAGAGAGAGACGCCCCATACACTGGCTGTGCCCCAGCCCTGGCCCCGGGGGAATAGGCGGCAGCCCACCCACAGGGCGAGGGGGGGGCGCAGCTGAAAGGGGTTGTGGGGGAGGGCGGCCCCTGGCTGGGGTCAAAGGGCGAGCGCCCCGCGCGTGCGCAGTCAGCGGCAGCGACGCGCCGGGGGTGGGCAGCGGGTAGGTGAAGGAGGCCGGGCGAGGAGACGAGGGGGGCTGGGAGGGCTCCACCTTGGCGAGTCCAGCCGTGGAGGCGTATCTTGTGTGAGTGAGTGTGAGTGTGTGTGTGTGTGTATAGAGAGACAGCCCCCCGCCCCGCCCCGCCCCGCCCCGCCCATCACCCCCGTCCCTGGGAGCCCGCGGGACCCGGCCGGGGAACTCAACAGGCCCGGCCCGCCGCGGGGCCTGGGGCGGGAGGCGGCGGCGGCCGCCGTCTAGGGCCACACCACCCTGAACGCCCCCGATCTCGTCTGGTCTCGGAAGCTAAGCAGGGTCGGGCCTGGCTAGTGCTTGGATGGGAGACCGCCTGGGAATACCGGGTGCCACAGGCTGCTTCTTTTTTTTTTTTTTTTGCCTCTTGTTCTGTCCCCTTTCTGGGAGCGCGGCGGCGGCCCGGGGTGGGGGTGACCCCAACCCTCAGCGCCCGCCGCGGTGCCTGGCGCCCCAGCCCGCACCGTGGGGCCTCCTCTTGTCCCAAGCCGCGACACCGCCGCCACGCGGCAGCATGCGTGGCATCTGGACTGTCAGGTCTCAGACCAAAGGTCTGCTCTGTGGGAACCGACACGCTGGAGGAAACCTTGAGAGTCTGAGAGGGGAGGGAGTTCCAGAAGAAGGCCAGGATGTCATTTTGAGGGAGTATGTGACCAGAACTCGTCCCGTTGCTTTTTGGGTACTATGGGCTACACGCAGGAATCTTTGGTGGTGGCACCTGATGTTGGGGGATCCGGAGTCACACCCAGACCTGCTCCACAGGCCTCCTTTTACTTTTCTCTTCGGATTCATTATTTTTAAAAAGTGTCTCTTACCTCTATTATTGCATTTCCTTTCCTCTCTCTTTTCAAGCAGATGATGGGAGTACAAGTATTCAGGTGACATGTGTTGCCCGTGCCCCCCTCCCCCCTGTGTTCTTATTCATATACCTCTCATGTTGTTCCAGCGTATTGTGGGGGTACCAATGTTAAGGTCGGGTACGTTGCCCTCTCCAAGCCTCCCCCCTCGGGTCAGAGCTTCAAGTGCGCCCATCCCCCAGTCGGTGCGCACCCACCCCATGCCTAATGGATGTGTATGCCCCTCCCCTCCCCCCACCCGCCCGACACCCACCCGATGAAGGTGATTCCTCTCTGTCCACTTAGGTGTCCATCCGTTCCTACCAGTTTGCTGGTGAGCGCGCTCACGTGGTGCTCGTGTGTCCATTCTTGGGATACTTGGCCTACTGGAACGGGTTCCAGCTCTGGCCAGGAGAACACGAGAGGTGCCCTCTCACCGCTGCTCCTCACAGCCGAATGGCACTCCGTGGTGTCCACGCGCCACATTTTATTAATGCACTCCTGGATGGATGGGCACTCGGGTCGCTTCCACGTCTTTGCGATTGTGAATTGTGCCCTAACTGTAACCCTAACCCTTACCCAGCCCGTCTCCTCTGCCCCTGCCTGACGCACTCCTCCCCGGCCAGGCCCGTCACTGTCCTGGGCCCCCGCCTGACCGGCTCCTCCCCGCCCGGCCTGTCACCGTCCTCTGCCCCTGCCTGACATGCTCCTTCCCGCCCGGCCTCTCACCGTCCTCGGCCCCTGCCTGACCGGCTCCTCCGTCGCCTGGGCCTTCCAAGGGCTTGGTGTGGACGCTGCTTCCAGGAAGCCCTCCAGAAACCCGGCAGCAGGGTGGCCGCAGCAGTCTCCAGCAGCCGTCCCTAAGTCGCGTGAGTGCGGGGGACGTGCCCCCGCTGTGCCCCCGCGGGGGCCCAGCCTGGTGTCTTCCCTGAGGCCCTGCGGCTGCCGGCTGCCGCTCCCCGCAAGGGGAGAGCCGCGGAGGTGGGGACCGCCTCCTCATGGGGACGTACACGCAGCTCTCCACGTCGGATTCCGGGGCTCTCTGTCCTGCCCGAAGGCCCAGCTGGCCTGCGGGTCCTTAGAGTGGCAAAAACATCCGAAAACTGAGACTGAGGGTCCGGTGGGTGTCTGCACTTTTGTGCTGGGCACCCCAGGGAGGCCCGGGGGCTGGCTGGACAACGTGGTCTGCTGGGCGGGGGGGTTGGAGGAGCAACTGATGCCCTTTGCACTTTGGGTAGCAAGAGTCTGAGGTGTCTCTGAGCCCTGTGCCATGTCGGGGGGGGCGGGGGGGGCGGGGGGGAGGAGGAGGAGGAGGAGGAGGAGGTGGGAAGGGCCGGGGCCTGCAGTCCTGTTCCCGGGGTGGCACGGCAAGTGGCTTCTTGCACAGGCTGCTTGGCCTGGGCTCCCCGCACCTGGGCCTTTGGAGGACTGGCCCTGTGCTTGCCAACACTTCCTGCAGGGACCCAGAGCTGGGAGGTTGCATCTCTCAGCCCTGGGTCGGGCAGAGCCCCAGCGGGCCATGCCCACCACCTCTCTCAGCACCGGTCCCCCAGAAGGCTCCTTTGGGACCAGGATTCTCTTGCGGTGACTCTTTAAGGTCTGGCCCCTGGATGGAGGGGCACCAGGAGTAGAGGAGCAGGAAGGGGAAGGGGGTGGCCATGCGAGGGGACACTTTGAGGCCAAGTCCCAGCTTCAGCCTGATCCTCCTGGGAACCCCGCTCTGAGACAAGGAGCCGGGCTTCGCATTCCCACAGCAGCCAGTCGTGGGCTGAGGACACCTGGGGCGTTGGGAACTCCCTGGCTTCTCCTTGGTTTAACATCTAGAGCTGCTTGGGAATCGCGCCGCCACACACACCCGAGTGCAGGTGTCTTCCGCACAGACTGCGGGCCTCGCTCTTCTGAAGGCCGCTAGCTCGCCACCCACCCACGGGTGAACCTGGTCAGGGTGCTTTCTCTAAGGGGCAGACTCTTTTCCGGGCGGGCTACCGGTGTCTCTGTTTGCTCGTTTCTTTCTTCCATTTCGGGAAAGTCTTCCTTGCTGGGTGTGGAAATCTCCTATGCCTTCCCTCGCCTATTCTGTCAGCTTTCAAATTCTCTTTCAGTTGCCACCCTCACAGATGGATTAGGAAACTCTTTCCGGTGCACTCATTAGTGAAATGACCTCAATGAAGCTGGAATCCAATATCTAATGGCCGATTTTTAGCGAGTCCACACGCCAGGGTGGTTGGGGGGCAATGCAGCCCCGGCCAGGCCCAGGCCCCTTGGACTGGGCCACAGGAGGACACAGAGGAGGGTCCCGGCCCCCACGAAGCGGTGCCGGCAGTTCTCCACGGGGTTGGGCGTTTTCCAGAGGTAGGAGATGGAGGGGACTGATTTCTTCAGCGCCCCCCAAACCACGCCACCCCACCCCACCCATGGGACACATCCCCAGAGAGAGACGCCCCATACACTGGCTGTGCCCCAGCCCTGGCCCGGGGGAATAGGCGGCAGCCCACCCACAGGGCGAGGGGGGGGCGCAGCTGAAAGGGGTTGTGGGGGAGGGCGGCACCTGGCTGGGGTCAAAGGGCGAGCGCCCCGCGCGTGCGCAGTCAGCGGCAGCGACGGCCGGGGGTGGGCAGCGGGTAGGTGAAGGAGGCCGGGCGAGGAGACGAGGGGGGCTGGGAGGGCTCCACCTTGGCGAGTCCAGCCGTGGAGGCGTATCTTGTGTGAGTGAGTGTGAGTGTGTGTGTGTGTGTATAGAGAGACAGCCCCCCGCCCCGCCCCGCCCATCACCCCCGTCCCTGGGAGCCCGCGGGACCCGGCCGGCGAACTCAACAGGCCCGGCCCGCCGCGGGGCCTGGGGCGGGAGGCGGCGGCGGCCGCCGTCTAGGGCCACACCACCCTGAACGCCCCCGATCTCGTCTGGTCTCGGAAGCTAAGCAGGGTCGGGCCTGGCTAGTGCTTGGATGGGAGACCGCCTGGGAATACCGGGTGCCACAGGCTGCTTCTTTTTTTTTTTTTTTTTGCCTCTTGTTCTGTCCCCTTTCTGGGAGCGCGGCGGCGGCCCGGGGTGGGGGTGACCCCAACCCTCAGCGCCCGCCGCGGTGCCTGGCGCCCCAGCCCGCACCGTGGGGCCTCCTCTTGTCCCAAGCCGCGACACCGCCGCCACGCGGCAGCATGCGTGGCATCTGGACTGTCAGGTCTCAGACCAAAGGTCTGCTCTGTGGGAACCGACACGCTGGAGGAAACCTTGAGAGTCTGAGAGGGGAGGGAGTTCCAGAAGAAGGCCAGGATGTCATTTTGAGGGAGTATGTGACCAGAACTCGTCCCGTTGCTTTTGGGGTACTATGGGCTACACGCAGGAATCTTTGGTGGTGGCACCTGATGTTGGGGGATCCGGAGTCACACCCAGACCTGCTCCACAGGCCTCCTTTTACTTTTCTCTTCGGATTCATTATTTTTAAAAAGTGTCTCTTACCTCTATTATTGCATTTCCTTTCCTCTCTCTTTTCAAGCAGATGATGGGAGTACAAGTATTCAGGTGACATGTGTTGCCCGTGCCCCCCTCCCCCCTGTGTTCTTATTCATATACCTCTCATGTTGTTCCAGCGTATTGTGGGGGTACCAATGTTAAGGTCGGGTACGTTGCCCTCTCCAAGCCTCCCCCCTCGGGTCAGAGCTTCAAGTGCGCCCATCCCCCAGTCGGTGCGCACCCACCCCATGCCTAATGGATGTGTATGCCCCTCCCCTCCCCCCACCCGCCCGACACCCACCCGATGAAGGTGATTCCTCTCTGTCCACTTAGGTGTCCATCCGTTCCTACCAGTTTGCTGGTGAGCGCGCTCACGTGGTGCTCGTGTGTCCATTCTTGGGATACTTGGCCTACTGGAACGGGTTCCAGCTCTGGCCAGGAGAACACGAGAGGTGCCCTCTCACCGCTGCTCCTCACAGCCGAATGGCACTCCGTGGTGTCCACGCGCCACATTTTATTAATGCACTCCTGGATGGATGGGCACTCGGGTCGCTTCCACGTCTTTGCGATTGTGAATTGTGCCCTAACTGTAACCCTAACCCTTACCCAGCCCGTCTCCTCTGCCCCTGCCTGACGCACTCCTCCCCGGCCAGGCCCGTCACTGTCCTGGGCCCCCGCCTGACCGGCTCCTCCCCGCCCGGCCTGTCACCGTCCTCTGCCCCTGCCTGACATGCTCCTTCCCGCCCGGCCTCTCACCGTCCTCGGCCCCTGCCTGACCGGCTCCTCCGTCGCCTGGGCCTTCCAAGGGCTTGGTGTGGACGCTGCTTCCAGGAAGCCCTCCAGAAACCCGGCAGCAGGGTGGCCGCAGCAGTCTCCAGCAGCCGTCCCTAAGTCGCGTGAGTGCGGGGGACGTGCCCCCGCTGTGCCCCCGCGGGGGCCCAGCCTGGTGTCTTCCCTGAGGCCCTGCGGCTGCCGGCTGCCGCTCCCCGCAAGGGGAGAGCCGCGGAGGTGGGGACCGCCTCCTCATGGGGACGTACACGCAGCTCTCCACGTCGGATTCCGGGGCTCTCTGTCCTGCCCGAAGGCCCAGCTGGCCTGCGGGTCCTTAGAGTGGCAAAAACATCCGAAAACTGAGACTGAGGGTCCGGTGGGTGTCTGCACTTTTGTGCTGGGGACCCCAGGGAGGCCCGGGGGCTGGCTGGACAACGTGGTCTGCTGGGCGGGGGGGTTGGAGGAGCAACTGATGCCCTTTGCACTTTGGGTAGCAAGAGTCTGAGGTGTCTCTGAGCCCTGTGCCATGTCGGGGGGGGCGGGGGGGGCGGGGGGGAGGAGGAGGAGGAGGAGGAGGAGGTGGGAAGGGCCGGGGCCTGCAGTCCTGTTCCCGGGGTGGCACGGCAAGTGGCTTCTTGCACAGGCTGCTTGGCCTGGGCTCCCCGCACCTGGGCCTTTGGAGGACTGGCCCTGTGCTTGCCAACACTTCCTGCAGGGACCCAGAGCTGGGAGGTTGCATCTCTCAGCCCTGGGTCGGGCAGAGCCCCAGCGGGCCATGCCCACAACCTCTCTCAGCACCGGTCCCCCAGAAGGCTCCTTTGGGACCAGGATTCTCTTGCGGTGACTCTTTAAGGTCTGGCCCCTGGATGGAGGGGCACCAGGAGTAGAGGAGCAGGAAGGGGAAGGGGGTGGCCATGCGAGGGGACACTTTGAGGCCAAGTCCCAGCTTCAGCCTGATCCTCCTGGGAACCCCGCTCTGAGACAAGGAGCCGGGCTTCGCATTCCCACAGCAGCCAGTCGTGGGCTGAGGACACCTGGGGCGTTGGGAACTCCCTGGCTTCTCCTTGGTTTAACATCTAGAGCTGCTTGGGAATCGCGCCGCCACACACACCCGAGTGCAGGTGTCTTCCGCACAGACTGCGGGCCTCGCTCTTCTGAAGGCCGCTAGCTCGCCACCCACCCACGGGTGAACCTGGTCAGGGTGCTTTCTCTAAGGGGCAGACTCTTTTCCGGGCGGGCTACCGGTGTCTCTGTTTGCTCGTTTCTTTCTTCCATTTCGGGAAAGTCTTCCTTGCTGGGTGTGGAAATCTCCTATGCCTTCCCTCGCCTATTCTGTCAGCTTTCAAATTCTCTTTCAGTTGCCACCCTCACAGATGGATTAGGAAACTCTTTCCGGTGCACTCATTAGTGAAATGACCTCAATGAAGCTGGAATCCAATATCTAATGGCCGATTTTTAGCGAGTCCACACGCCAGGGTGGTTGGGGGGCAATGCAGCCCCGGCCAGGCCCAGGCCCCTTGGACTGGGCCACAGGAGGACACAGAGGAGGGTCCCGGCCCCCACGAAGCGGTGCCGGCAGTTCTCCACGGGGTTGGGCGTTTTCCAGAGGTAGGAGATGGAGGGGACTGATTTCTTCAGCGCCCCCCAAACCACGCCACCCCACCCCACCCATGGGACACATCCCCAGAGAGAGACGCCCCATACACTGGCTGTGCCCCAGCCCTGGCCCCGGGGGAATAGGCGGCAGCCCACCCACAGGGCGAGGGGGGGGCGCAGCTGAAAGGGGTTGTGGGGGAGGGCGGCCCCTGGCTGGGGTCAAAGGGCGAGCGCCCCGCGCGTGCGCAGTCAGCGGCAGCGACGCGCCGGGGGTGGGCAGCGGGTAGGTGAAGGAGGCCGGGCGAGGAGACGAGGGGGGCTGGGAGGGCTCCACCTTGGCGAGTCCAGCCGTGGAGGCGTATCTTGTGTGAGTGAGTGTGAGTGTGTGTGTGTGTGTATAGAGAGACAGCCCCCCGCCCCGCCCCGCCCCGCCCCGCCCATCACCCCCGTCCCTGGGAGCCCGCGGGACCCGGCCGGGGAACTCAACAGGCCCGGCCCGCCGCGGGGCCTGGGGCGGGAGGCGGCGGCGGCCGCCGTCTAGGGCCACACCACCCTGAACGCCCCCGATCTCGTCTGGTCTCGGAAGCTAAGCAGGGTCGGGCCTGGCTAGTGCTTGGATGGGAGACCGCCTGGGAATACCGGGTGCCACAGGCTGCTTCTTTTTTTTTTTTTTTTGCCTCTTGTTCTGTCCCCTTTCTGGGAGCGCGGCGGCGGCCCGGGGTGGGGGTGACCCCAACCCTCAGCGCCCGCCGCGGTGCCTGGCGCCCCAGCCCGCACCGTGGGGCCTCCTCTTGTCCCAAGCCGCGACACCGCCGCCACGCGGCAGCATGCGTGGCATCTGGACTGTCAGGTCTCAGACCAAAGGTCTGCTCTGTGGGAACCGACACGCTGGAGGAAACCTTGAGAGTCTGAGAGGGGAGGGAGTTCCAGAAGAAGGCCAGGATGTCATTTTGAGGGAGTATGTGACCAGAACTCGTCCCGTTGCTTTTTGGGTACTATGGGCTACACGCAGGAATCTTTGGTGGTGGCACCTGATGTTGGGGGATCCGGAGTCACACCCAGACCTGCTCCACAGGCCTCCTTTTACTTTTCTCTTCGGATTCATTATTTTTAAAAAGTGTCTCTTACCTCTATGATTGCATTTCCTTTCCTCTCTCTTTTCAAGCAGATGATGGGAGTACAAGTATTCAGGTGACATGTGTTGCCCGTGCCCCCCTCCCCCCTGTGTTCTTATTCATATACCTCTCATGTTGTTCCAGCGTATTGTGGGGGTACCAATGTTAAGGTCGGGTACGTTGCCCTCTCCAAGCCTCCCCCCTCGGGTCAGAGCTTCAAGTGCGCCCATCCCCCAGTCGGTGCGCACCCACCCCATGCCTAATGGATGTGTATGCCCCTCCCCTCCCCCCACCCGCCCGACACCCACCCGATGAAGGTGATTCCTCTCTGTCCACTTAGGTGTCCATCCGTTCCTACCAGTTTGCTGGTGAGCGCGCTCACGTGGTGCTCGTGTGTCCATTCTTGGGATACTTGGCCTACTGGAACGGGTTCCAGCTCTGGCCAGGAGAACACGAGAGGTGCCCTCTCACCGCTGCTCCTCACAGCCGAATGGCACTCCGTGGTGTCCACGCGCCACATTTTATTAATGCACTCCTGGATGGATGGGCACTCGGGTCGCTTCCACGTCTTTGCGATTGTGAATTGTGCCCTAACTGTAACCCTAACCCTTACCCAGCCCGTCTCCTCTGCCCCTGCCTGACGCACTCCTCCCCGGCCAGGCCCGTCACTGTCCTGGGCCCCCGCCTGACCGGCTCCTCCCCGCCCGGCCTGTCACCGTCCTCTGCCCCTGCCTGACATGCTCCTTCCCGCCCGGCCTCTCACCGTCCTCGGCCCCTGCCTGACCGGCTCCTCCGTCGCCTGGGCCTTCCAAGGGCTTGGTGTGGACGCTGCTTCCAGGAAGCCCTCCAGAAACCCGGCAGCAGGGTGGCCGCAGCAGTCTCCAGCAGCCGTCCCTAAGTCGCGTGAGTGCGGGGGACGTGCCCCCGCTGTGCCCCCGCGGGGGCCCAGCCTGGTGTCTTCCCTGAGGCCCTGCGGCTGCCGGCTGCCGCTCCCCGCAAGGGGAGAGCCGCGGAGGTGGGGACCGCCTCCTCATGGGGACGTACACGCAGCTCTCCACGTCGGATTCCGGGGCTCTCTGTCCTGCCCGAAGGCCCAGCTGGCCTGCGGGTCCTTAGAGTGGCAAAAACATCCGAAAACTGAGACTGAGGGTCCGGTGGGTGTCTGCACTTTTGTGCTGGGCACCCCAGGGAGGCCCGGGGGCTGGCTGGACAACGTGGTCTGCTGGGCGGGGGGGTTGGAGGAGCAACTGATGCCCTTTGCACTTTGGGTAGCAAGAGTCTGAGGTGTCTCTGAGCCCTGTGCCATGTCGGGGGGGGCGGGGGGGGCGGGGGGGAGGAGGAGGAGGAGGAGGAGGAGGTGGGAAGGGCCGGGGCCTGCAGTCCTGTTCCCGGGGTGGCACGGCAAGTGGCTTCTTGCACAGGCTGCTTGGCCTGGGCTCCCCGCACCTGGGCCTTTGGAGGACTGGCCCTGTGCTTGCCAACACTTCCTGCAGGGACCCAGAGCTGGGAGGTTGCATCTCTCAGCCCTGGGTCGGGCAGAGCCCCAGCGGGCCATGCCCACCACCTCTCTCAGCACCGGTCCCCCAGAAGGCTCCTTTGGGACCAGGATTCTCTTGCGGTGACTCTTTAAGGTCTGGCCCCTGGATGGAGGGGCACCAGGAGTAGAGGAGCAGGAAGGGGAAGGGGGTGGCCATGCGAGGGGACACTTTGAGGCCAAGTCCCAGCTTCAGCCTGATCCTCCTGGGAACCCCGCTCTGAGACAAGGAGCCGGGCTTCGCATTCCCACAGCAGCCAGTCGTGGGCTGAGGACACCTGGGGCGTTGGGAACTCCCTGGCTTCTCCTTGGTTTAACATCTAGAGCTGCTTGGGAATCGCGCCGCCACACACACCCGAGTGCAGGTGTCTTCCGCACAGACTGCGGGCCTCGCTCTTCTGAAGGCCGCTAGCTCGCCACCCACCCACGGGTGAACCTGGTCAGGGTGCTTTCTCTAAGGGGCAGACTCTTTTCCGGGCGGGCTACCGGTGTCTCTGTTTGCTCGTTTCTTTCTTCCATTTCGGGAAAGTCTTCCTTGCTGGGTGTGGAAATCTCCTATGCCTTCCCTCGCCTATTCTGTCAGCTTGAAAATTCTCTTTCAGTTGCCACCCTCACAGATGGATTAGGAAACTCTTTCCGGTGCACTCATTAGTGAAATGACCTCAATGAAGCTGGAATCCAATATCTAATGGCCGATTTTTAGCGAGTCCACACGCCAGGGTGGTTGGGGGGCAATGCAGCCCCGGCCAGGCCCAGGCCCCTTGGACTGGGCCACAGGAGGACACAGAGGAGGGTCCCGGCCCCCACGAAGCGGTGCCGGCAGTTCTCCACGGGGTTGGGCGTTTTCCAGAGGTAGGAGATGGAGGGGACTGATTTCTTCAGCGCCCCCCAAACCACGCCACCCCACCCCACCCATGGGACACATCCCCAGAGAGAGACGCCCCATACACTGGCTGTGCCCCAGCCCTGGCCCGGGGGAATAGGCGGCAGCCCACCCACAGGGCGAGGGGGGGGCGCAGCTGAAAGGGGTTGTGGGGGAGGGCGGCCCCTGGCTGGGGTCAAAGGGCGAGCGCCCCGCGCGTGCGCAGTCAGCGGCAGCGACGCGCCGGGGGTGGGCAGCGGGTAGGTGAAGGAGGCCGGGCGAGGAGACGAGGGGGGCTGGGAGGGCTCCACCTTGGCGAGTCCAGCCGTGGAGGCGTATCTTGTGTGAGTGAGTGTGAGTGTGTGTGTGTGTGTATAGAGAGACAGCCCCCCGCCCCGCCCCGCCCCGCCCCGCCCCGCCCCGCCCATCACCCCCGTCCCTGGGAGCCCGCGGGACCCGGCCGGCGAACTCAACAGGCCCGGCCCGCCGGGGGGCCTGGGGCGGGAGGCGGCGGCGGCCGCCGTCTAGGGCCACACCACCCTGAACGCCCCCGATCTCGTCTGGTCTCGGAAGCTAAGCAGGGTCGGGCCTGGCTAGTGCTTGGATGGGAGACCGCCTGGGAATACCGGGTGCCACAGGCTGCTTCTTTTTTTTTTTTTTTTGCCTCTTGTTCTGTCCCCTTTCTGGGAGCGCGGCGGCGGCCCGGGGTGGGGGTGACCCCAACCCTCAGCGCCCGCCGCGGTGCCTGGAGCCCCAGCCCGCACCGTGGGGCCTCCTCTTGTCCCAAGCCGCGACACCGCCGCCACGCGGCAGCATGCGTGGCATCTGGACTGTCAGGTCTCAGACCAAAGGTCTGCTCTGTGGGAACCGACACGCTGGAGGAAACCTTGAGAGTCTGAGAGGGGAGGGAGTTCCAGAAGAAGGCCAGGATGTCATTTTGAGGGAGTATGTGACCAGAACTCGTCCCGTTGCTTTTGGGGTACTATGGGCTACACGCAGGAATCTTTGGTGGTGGCACCTGATGTTGGGGGATCCGGAGTCACACCCAGACCTGCTCCACAGGCCTCCTTTTACTTTTCTCTTCGGATTCATTATTTTTAAAAAGTGTCTCTTACCTCTATTATTGCATTTCCTTTCCTCTCTCTTTTCAAGCAGATGATGGGAGTACAAGTATTCAGGTGACATGTGTTGCCCGTGCCCCCCTCCCCCCTGTGTTCTTATTCATATACCTCTCATGTTGTTCCAGCGTATTGTGGGGGTACCAATGTTAAGGTCGGGTACGTTGCCCTCTCCAAGCCTCCCCCCTCGGGTCAGAGCTTCAAGTGCGCCCATCCCCCAGTCGGTGCGCACCCACCCCATGCCTAATGGATGTGTATGCCCCTCCCCTCCCCCCACCCGCCCGACACCCACCCGATGAAGGTGATTCCTCTCTGTCCACTTAGGTGTCCATCCGTTCCTACCAGTTTGCTGGTGAGCGCGCTCACGTGGTGCTCGTGTGTCCATTCTTGGGATACTTGGCCTACTGGAACGGGTTCCAGCTCTGGCCAGGAGAACACGAGAGGTGCCCTCTCACCGCTGCTCCTCACAGCCGAATGGCACTCCGTGGTGTCCACGCGCCACATTTTATTAATGCACTCCTGGATGGATGGGCACTCGGGTCGCTTCCACGTCTTTGCGATTGTGAATTGTGCCCTAACTGTAACCCTAACCCTTACCCAGCCCGTCTCCTCTGCCCCTGCCTGACGCACTCCTCCCCGGCCAGGCCCGTCACTGTCCTGGGCCCCCGCCTGACCGGCTCCTCCCCGCCCGGCCTGTCACCGTCCTCTGCCCCTGCCTGACATGCTCCTTCCCGCCCGGCCTCTCACCGTCCTCGGCCCCTGCCTGACCGGCTCCTCCGTCGCCTGGGCCTTCCAAGGGCTTGGTGTGGACGCTGCTTCCAGGAAGCCCTCCAGAAACCCGGCAGCAGGGTGGCCGCAGCAGTCTCCAGCAGCCGTCCCTAAGTCGCGTGAGTGCGGGGGACGTGCCCCCGCTGTGCCCCCGCGGGGGCCCAGCCTGGTGTCTTCCCTGAGGCCCTGCGGCTGCCGGCTGCCGCTCCCCGCAAGGGGAGAGCCGCGGAGGTGGGGACCGCCTCCTCATGGGGACGTACACGCAGCTCTCCACGTCGGATTCCGGGGCTCTCTGTCCTGCCCGAAGGCCCAGCTGGCCTGCGGGTCCTTAGAGTGGCAAAAACATCCGAAAACTGAGACTGAGGGTCCGGTGGGTGTCTGCACTTTTGTGCTGGGCACCCCAGGGAGGCCCGGGGGCTGGCTGGACAACGTGGTCTGCTGGGCGGGGGGGTTGGAGGAGCAACTGATGCCCTTTGCACTTTGGGTAGCAAGAGTCTGAGGTGTCTCTGAGCCCTGTGCCATGTCGGGGGGGGGCGGGGGGGGCGGGGGGGAGGAGGAGGAGGAGGAGGAGGAGGTGGGAAGGGCCGGGGCCTGCAGTCCTGTTCCCGGGGTGGCACGGCAAGTGGCTTCTTGCACAGGCTGCTTGGCCTGGGCTCCCCGCACCTGGGCCTTTGGAGGACTGGCCCTGTGCTTGCCAACACTTCCTGCAGGGACCCAGAGCTGGGAGGTTGCATCTCTCAGCCCTGGGTCGGGCAGAGCCCCAGCGGGCCATGCCCACCACCTCTCTCAGCACCGGTCCCCCAGAAGGCTCCTTTGGGACCAGGATTCTCTTGCGGTGACTCTTTAAGGTCTGGCCCCTGGATGGAGGGGCACCAGGAGTAGAGGAGCAGGAAGGGGAAGGGGGTGGCCATGCGAGGGGACACTTTGAGGCCAAGTCCCAGCTTCAGCCTGATCCTCCTGGGAACCCCGCTCTGAGACAAGGAGCCGGGCTTCGCATTCCCACAGCAGCCAGTCGTGGGCTGAGGACACCTGGGGCGTTGGGAACTCCCTGGCTTCTCCTTGGTTTAACATCTAGAGCTGCTTGGGAATCGCGCCGCCACACACACCCGAGTGCAGGTGTCTTCCGCACAGACTGCGGGCCTCGCTCTTCTGAAGGCCGCTAGCTCGCCACCCACCCACGGGTGAACCTGGTCAGGGTGCTTTCTCTAAGGGGCAGACTCTTTTCCGGGCGGGCTACCGGTGTCTCTGTTTGCTCGTTTCTTTCTTCCATTTCGGGAAAGTCTTCCTTGCTGGGTGTGGAAATCTCCTATGCCTTCCCTCGCCTATTCTGTCAGCTTTCAAATTCTCTTTCAGTTGCCACCCTCACAGATGGATTAGGAAACTCTTTCCGGTGCACTCATTAGTGAAATGACCTCAATGAAGCTGGAATCCAATATCTAATGGCCGATTTTTAGCGAGTCCACACGCCAGGGTGGTTGGGGGGCAATGCAGCCCCGGCCAGGCCCAGGCCCCTTGGACTGGGCCACAGGAGGACACAGAGGAGGGTCCCGGCCCCCACGAAGCGGTGCCGGCAGTTCTCCACGGGGTTGGGCGTTTTCCAGAGGTAGGAGATGGAGGGGACTGATTTCTTCAGCGCCCCCCAAACCACGCCACCCCACCCCACCCATGGGACACATCCCCAGAGAGAGACGCCCCATACACTGGCTGTGCCCCAGCCCTGGCCCGGGGGAATAGGCGGCAGCCCACCCACAGGGCGAGGGGGGGGCGCAGCTGAAAGGGGTTGTGGGGGAGGGCGGCCCCTGGCTGGGGTCAAAGGGCGAGCGCCCCGCGCGTGCGCAGTCAGCGGCAGCGACGCGCCGGGGGTGGGCAGCGGGTAGGTGAAGGAGGCCGGGCGAGGAGACGAGGGGGGCTGGGAGGGCTCCACCTTGGCGAGTCCAGCCGTGGAGGCGTATCTTGTGTGAGTGAGTGTGAGTGTGTGTGTGTGTGTATAGAGAGACAGCCCCCCGCCCCGCCCCGCCCCGCCCCGCCCCGCCCCGCCCATCACCCCCGTCCCTGGGAGCCCGCGGGACCCGGCCGGCGAACTCAACAGGCCCGGCCCGCCGCGGGGCCTGGGGCGGGAGGCGGCGGCGGCCGCCGTCTAGGGCCACACCACCCTGAACGCCCCCGATCTCGTCTGGTCTCGGAAGCTAAGCAGGGTCGGGCCTGGCTAGTGCTTGGATGGGAGACCGCCTGGGAATACCGGGTGCCACAGGCTGCTTCTTTTTTTTTTTTTTTTTTGCCTCTTGTTCTGTCCCCTTTCTGGGAGCGCGGCGGCGGCCCGGGGTGGGGGTGACCCCAACCCTCAGCGCCCGCCGCGGTGCCTGGAGCCCCAGCCCGCACCGTGGGGCCTCCTCTTGTCCCAAGCCGCGACACCGCCGCCACGCGGCAGCATGCGTGGCATCTGGACTGTCAGGTCTCAGACCAAAGGTCTGCTCTGTGGGAACCGACACGCTGGAGGAAACCTTGAGAGTCTGAGAGGGGAGGGAGTTCCAGAAGAAGGCCAGGATGTCATTTTGAGGGAGTATGTGACCAGAACTCGTCCCGTTGCTTTTGGGGTACTATGGGCTACACGCAGGAATCTTTGGTGGTGGCACCTGATGTTGGGGGATCCGGAGTCACACCCAGACCTGCTCCACAGGCCTCCTTTTACTTTTCTCTTCGGATTCATTATTTTTAAAAAGTGTCTCTTACCTCTATTATTGCATTTCCTTTCCTCTCTCTTTTCAAGCAGATGATGGGAGTACAAGTATTCAGGTGACATGTGTTGCCCGTGCCCCCCTCCCCCCTGTGTTCTTATTCATATACCTCTCATGTTGTTCCAGCGTATTGTGGGGGTACCAATGTTAAGGTCGGGTACGTTGCCCTCTCCAAGCCTCCCCCCTCGGGTCAGAGCTTCAAGTGCGCCCATCCCCCAGTCGGTGCGCACCCACCCCATGCCTAATGGATGTGTATGCCCCTCCCCTCCCCCCACCCGCCCGACACCCACCCGATGAAGGTGATTCCTCTCTGTCCACTTAGGTGTCCATCCGTTCCTACCAGTTTGCTGGTGAGCGCGCTCACGTGGTGCTCGTGTGTCCATTCTTGGGATACTTGGCCTACTGGAACGGGTTCCAGCTCTGGCCAGGAGAACACGAGAGGTGCCCTCTCACCGCTGCTCCTCACAGCCGAATGGCACTCCGTGGTGTCCACGCGCCACATTTTATTAATGCACTCCTGGATGGATGGGCACTCGGGTCGCTTCCACGTCTTTGCGATTGTGAATTGTGCCCTAACTGTAACCCTAACCCTTACCCAGCCCGTCTCCTCTGCCCCTGCCTGACGCACTCCTCCCCGGCCAGGCCCGTCACTGTCCTGGGCCCCCGCCTGACCGGCTCCTCCCCGCCCGGCCTGTCACCGTCCTCTGCCCCTGCCTGACATGCTCCTTCCCGCCCGGCCTCTCACCGTCCTCGGCCCCTGCCTGACCGGCTCCTCCGTCGCCTGGGCCTTCCAAGGGCTTGGTGTGGACGCTGCTTCCAGGAAGCCCTCCAGAAACCCGGCAGCAGGGTGGCCGCAGCAGTCTCCAGCAGCCGTCCCTAAGTCGCGTGAGTGCGGGGGACGTGCCCCCGCTGTGCCCCCGCGGGGGCCCAGCCTGGTGTCTTCCCTGAGGCCCTGCGGCTGCCGGCTGCCGCTCCCCGCAAGGGGAGAGCCGCGGAGGTGGGGACCGCCTCCTCATGGGGACGTACACGCAGCTCTCCACGTCGGATTCCGGGGCTCTCTGTCCTGCCCGAAGGCCCAGCTGGCCTGCGGGTCCTTAGAGTGGCAAAAACATCCGAAAACTGAGACTGAGGGTCCGGTGGGTGTCTGCACTTTTGTGCTGGGCACCCCAGGGAGGCCCGGGGGCTGGCTGGACAACGTGGTCTGCTGGGCGGGGGGGTTGGAGGAGCAACTGATGCCCTTTGCACTTTGGGTAGCAAGAGTCTGAGGTGTCTCTGAGCCCTGTGCCATGTCGGGGGGGGCGGGGGGGGGCGGGGGGGAGGAGGAGGAGGAGGAGGAGGAGGTGGGAAGGGCCGGGGCCTGCAGTCCTGTTCCCGGGGTGGCACGGCAAGTGGCTTCTTGCACAGGCTGCTTGGCCTGGGCTCCCCGCACCTGGGCCTTTGGAGGACTGGCCCTGTGCTTGCCAACACTTCCTGCAGGGACCCAGAGCTGGGAGGTTGCATCTCTCAGCCCTGGGTCGGGCAGAGCCCCAGCGGGCCATGCCCACAACCTCTCTCAGCACCGGTCCCCCAGAAGGCTCCTTTGGGACCAGGATTCTCTTGCGGTGACTCTTTAAGGTCTGGCCCCTGGATGGAGGGGCACCAGGAGTAGAGGAGCAGGAAGGGGAAGGGGGTGGCCATGCGAGGGGACACTTTGAGGCCAAGTCCCAGCTTCAGCCTGATCCTCCTGGGAACCCCGCTCTGAGACAAGGAGCCGGGCTTCGCATTCCCACAGCAGCCAGTCGTGGGCTGAGGACACCTGGGGCGTTGGGAACTCCCTGGCTTCTCCTTGGTTTAACATCTAGAGCTGCTTGGGAATCGCGCCGCCACACACACCCGAGTGCAGGTGTCTTCCGCACAGACTGCGGGCCTCGCTCTTCTGAAGGCCGCTAGCTCGCCACCCACCCACGGGTGAACCTGGTCAGGGTGCTTTCTCTAAGGGGCAGACTCTTTTCCGGGCGGGCTACCGGTGTCTCTGTTTGCTCGTTTCTTTCTTCCATTTCGGGAAAGTCTTCCTTGCTGGGTGTGGAAATCTCCTATGCCTTCCCTCGCCTATTCTGTCAGCTTGAAAATTCTCTTTCAGTTGCCACCCTCACAGATGGATTAGGAAACTCTTTCCGGTGCACTCATTAGTGAAATGACCTCAATGAAGCTGGAATCCAATATCTAATGGCCGATTTTTAGCGAGTCCACACGCCAGGGTGGTTGGGGGGCAATGCAGCCCCGGCCAGGCCCAGGCCCCTTGGACTGGGCCACAGGAGGACACAGAGGAGGGTCCCGGCCCCCACGAAGCGGTGCCGGCAGTTCTCCACGGGGTTGGGCGTTTTCCAGAGGTAGGAGATGGAGGGGACTGATTTCTTCAGCGCCCCCCAAACCACGCCACCCCACCCCACCCATGGGACACATCCCCAGAGAGAGACGCCCCATACACTGGCTGTGCCCCAGCCCTGGCCCGGGGGAATAGGCGGCAGCCCACCCACAGGGCGAGGGGGGGCGCAGCTGAAAGGGGTTGTGGGGGAGGGCGGCCCCTGGCTGGGGTCAAAGGGCGAGCGCCCCGCGCGTGCGCAGTCAGCGGCAGCGACGCGCCGGGGGTGGGCAGCGGGTAGGTGAAGGAGGCCGGGCGAGGAGACGACGGGGGCTGGGAGGGCTCCACCTTGGCGAGTCCAGCCGTGGAGGCGTATCTTGTGTGAGTGAGTGTGAGTGTGTGTGTGTGTGTATAGAGAGACAGCCCCCCGCCCCGCCCCGCCCCGCCCCGCCCATCACCCCCGTCCCTGGGAGCCCGCGGGACCCGGCCGGCGAACTCAACAGGCCCGGCCCGCCGCGGGGCCTGGGGCGGGAGGCGGCGGCGGCCGCCGTCTAGGGCCACACCACCCTGAACGCCCCCGATCTCGTCTGGTCTCGGAAGCTAAGCAGGGTCGGGCCTGGCTAGTGCTTGGATGGGAGACCGCCTGGGAATACCGGGTGCCACAGGCTGCTTCTTTTTTTTTTTTTTTTGCCTCTTGTTCTGTCCCCTTTCTGGGAGCGCGGCGGCGGCCCGGGGTGGGGGTGACCCCAACCCTCAGCGCCCGCCGCGGTGCCTGGAGCCCCAGCCCGCACCGTGGGGCCTCCTCTTGTCCCAAGCCGCGACACCGCCGCCACGCGGCAGCATGCGTGGCATCTGGACTGTCAGGTCTCAGACCAAAGGTCTGCTCTGTGGGAACCGACACGCTGGAGGAAACCTTGAGAGTCTGAGAGGGGAGGGAGTTCCAGAAGAAGGCCAGGATGTCATTTTGAGGGAGTATGTGACCAGAACTCGTCCCGTTGCTTTTGGGGTACTATGGGCTACACGCAGGAATCTTTGGTGGTGGCACCTGATGTTGGGGGATCCGGAGTCACACCCAGACCTGCTCCACAGGCCTCCTTTTACTTTTCTCTTCGGATTCATTATTTTTAAAAAGTGTCTCTTACCTCTATTATTGCATTTCCTTTCCTCTCTCTTTTCAAGCAGATGATGGGAGTACAAGTATTCAGGTGACATGTGTTGCCCGTGCCCCCCTCCCCCCTGTGTTCTTATTCATATACCTCTCATGTTGTTCCAGCGTATTGTGGGGGTACCAATGTTAAGGTCGGGTACGTTGCCCTCTCCAAGCCTCCCCCCTCGGGTCAGAGCTTCAAGTGCGCCCATCCCCCAGTCGGTGCGCACCCACCCCATGCCTAATGGATGTGTATGCCCCTCCCCTCCCCCCACCCGCCCGACACCCACCCGATGAAGGTGATTCCTCTCTGTCCACTTAGGTGTCCATCCGTTCCTACCAGTTTGCTGGTGAGCGCGCTCACGTGGTGCTCGTGTGTCCATTCTTGGGATACTTGGCCTACTGGAACGGGTTCCAGCTCTGGCCAGGAGAACACGAGAGGTGCCCTCTCACCGCTGCTCCTCACAGCCGAATGGCACTCCGTGGTGTCCACGCGCCACATTTTATTAATGCACTCCTGGATGGATGGGCACTCGGGTCGCTTCCACGTCTTTGCGATTGTGAATTGTGCCCTAACTGTAACCCTAACCCTTACCCAGCCCGTCTCCTCTGCCCCTGCCTGACGCACTCCTCCCCGGCCAGGCCCGTCACTGTCCTGGGCCCCCGCCTGACCGGCTCCTCCCCGCCCGGCCTGTCACCGTCCTCTGCCCCTGCCTGACATGCTCCTTCCCGCCCGGCCTCTCACCGTCCTCGGCCCCTGCCTGACCGGCTCCTCCGTCGCCTGGGCCTTCCAAGGGCTTGGTGTGGACGCTGCTTCCAGGAAGCCCTCCAGAAACCCGGCAGCAGGGTGGCCGCAGCAGTCTCCAGCAGCCGTCCCTAAGTCGCGTGAGTGCGGGGGACGTGCCCCCGCTGTGCCCCCGCGGGGGCCCAGCCTGGTGTCTTCCCTGAGGCCCTGCGGCTGCCGGCTGCCGCTCCCCGCAAGGGGAGAGCCGCGGAGGTGGGGACCGCCTCCTCATGGGGACGTACACGCAGCTCTCCACGTCGGATTCCGGGGCTCTCTGTCCTGCCCGAAGGCCCAGCTGGCCTGCGGGTCCTTAGAGTGGCAAAAACATCCGAAAACTGAGACTGAGGGTCCGGTGGGTGTCTGCACTTTTGTGCTGGGCACCCCAGGGAGGCCCGGGGGCTGGCTGGACAACGTGGTCTGCTGGGCGGGGGGGTTGGAGGAGCAACTGATGCCCTTTGCACTTTGGGTAGCAAGAGTCTGAGGTGTCTCTGAGCCCTGTGCCATGTCGGGGGGGGCGGGGGGGGCGGGGGGGAGGAGGAGGAGGAGGAGGAGGAGGTGGGAAGGGCCGGGGCCTGCAGTCCTGTTCCCGGGGTGGCACGGCAAGTGGCTTCTTGCACAGGCTGCTTGGCCTGGGCTCCCCGCACCTGGGCCTTTGGAGGACTGGCCCTGTGCTTGCCAACACTTCCTGCAGGGACCCAGAGCTGGGAGGTTGCATCTCTCAGCCCTGGGTCGGGCAGAGCCCCAGCGGGCCATGCCCACCACCTCTCTCAGCACCGGTCCCCCAGAAGGCTCCTTTGGGACCAGGATTCTCTTGCGGTGACTCTTTAAGGTCTGGCCCCTGGATGGAGGGGCACCAGGAGTAGAGGAGCAGGAAGGGGAAGGGGGTGGCCATGCGAGGGGACACTTTGAGGCCAAGTCCCAGCTTCAGCCTGATCCTCCTGGGAACCCCGCTCTGAGACAAGGAGCCGGGCTTCGCATTCCCACAGCAGCCAGTCGTGGGCTGAGGACACCTGGGGCGTTGGGAACTCCCTGGCTTCTCCTTGGTTTAACATCTAGAGCTGCTTGGGAATCGCGCCGCCACACACACCCGAGTGCAGGTGTCTTCCGCACAGACTGCGGGCCTCGCTCTTCTGAAGGCCGCTAGCTCGCCACCCACCCACGGGTGAACCTGGTCAGGGTGCTTTCTCTAAGGGGCAGACTCTTTTCCGGGCGGGCTACCGGTGTCTCTGTTTGCTCGTTTCTTTCTTCCATTTCGGGAAAGTCTTCCTTGCTGGGTGTGGAAATCTCCTATGCCTTCCCTCGCCTATTCTGTCAGCTTTCAAATTCTCTTTCAGTTGCCACCCTCACAGATGGATTAGGAAACTCTTTCCGGTGCACTCATTAGTGAAATGACCTCAATGAAGCTGGAATCCAATATCTAATGGCCGATTTTTAGCGAGTCCACACGCCAGGGTGGTTGGGGGGCAATGCAGCCCCGGCCAGGCCCAGGCCCCTTGGACTGGGCCACAGGAGGACACAGAGGAGGGTCCCGGCCCCCACGAAGCGGTGCCGGCAGTTCTCCACGGGGTTGGGCGTTTTCCAGAGGTAGGAGATGGAGGGGACTGATTTCTTCAGCGCCCCCCAAACCACGCCACCCCACCCCACCCATGGGACACATCCCCAGAGAGAGACGCCCCATACACTGGCTGTGCCCCAGCCCTGGCCCGGGGGAATAGGCGGCAGCCCACCCACAGGGCGAGGGGGGGGCGCAGCTGAAAGGGGTTGTGGGGGAGGGCGGCACCTGGCTGGGGTCAAAGGGCGAGCGCCCCGCGCGTGCGCAGTCAGCGGCAGCGACGGCCGGGGGTGGGCAGCGGGTAGGTGAAGGAGGCCGGGCGAGGAGACGAGGGGGGCTGGGAGGGCTCCACCTTGGCGAGTCCAGCCGTGGAGGCGTATCTTGTGTGAGTGAGTGTGAGTGTGTGTGTGTGTGTATAGAGAGACAGCCCCCCGCCCCGCCCCGCCCATCACCCCCGTCCCTGGGAGCCCGCGGGACCCGGCCGGCGAACTCAACAGGCCCGGCCCGCCGCGGGGCCTGGGGCGGGAGGCGGCGGCGGCCGCCGTCTAGGGCCACACCACCCTGAACGCCCCCGATCTCGTCTGGTCTCGGAAGCTAAGCAGGGTCGGGCCTGGCTAGTGCTTGGATGGGAGACCGCCTGGGAATACCGGGTGCCACAGGCTGCTTCTTTTTTTTTTTTTTTTGCCTCTTGTTCTGTCCCCTTTCTGGGAGCGCGGCGGCGGCCCGGGGTGGGGGTGACCCCAACCCTCAGCGCCCGCCGCGGTGCCTGGCGCCCCAGCCCGCACCGTGGGGCCTCCTCTTGTCCCAAGCCGCGACACCGCCGCCACGCGGCAGCATGCGTGGCATCTGGACTGTCAGGTCTCAGACCAAAGGTCTGCTCTGTGGGAACCGACACGCTGGAGGAAACCTTGAGAGTCTGAGAGGGGAGGGAGTTCCAGAAGAAGGCCAGGATGTCATTTTGAGGGAGTATGTGACCAGAACTCGTCCCGTTGCTTTTGGGGTACTATGGGCTACACGCAGGAATCTTTGGTGGTGGCACCTGATGTTGGGGGATCCGGAGTCACACCCAGACCTGCTCCACAGGCCTCCTTTTACTTTTCTCTTCGGATTCATTATTTTTAAAAAGTGTCTCTTACCTCTATTATTGCATTTCCTTTCCTCTCTCTTTTCAAGCAGATGATGGGAGTACAAGTATTCAGGTGACATGTGTTGCCCGTGCCCCCCTCCCCCCTGTGTTCTTATTCATATACCTCTCATGTTGTTCCAGCGTATTGTGGGGGTACCAATGTTAAGGTCGGGTACGTTGCCCTCTCCAAGCCTCCCCCCTCGGGTCAGAGCTTCAAGTGCGCCCATCCCCCAGTCGGTGCGCACCCACCCCATGCCTAATGGATGTGTATGCCCCTCCCCTCCCCCCACCCGCCCGACACCCACCCGATGAAGGTGATTCCTCTCTGTCCACTTAGGTGTCCATCCGTTCCTACCAGTTTGCTGGTGAGCGCGCTCACGTGGTGCTCGTGTGTCCATTCTTGGGATACTTGGCCTACTGGAACGGGTTCCAGCTCTGGCCAGGAGAACACGAGAGGTGCCCTCTCACCGCTGCTCCTCACAGCCGAATGGCACTCCGTGGTGTCCACGCGCCACATTTTATTAATGCACTCCTGGATGGATGGGCACTCGGGTCGCTTCCACGTCTTTGCGATTGTGAATTGTGCCCTAACTGTAACCCTAACCCTTACCCAGCCCGTCTCCTCTGCCCCTGCCTGACGCACTCCTCCCCGGCCAGGCCCGTCACTGTCCTGGGCCCCCGCCTGACCGGCTCCTCCCCGCCCGGCCTGTCACCGTCCTCTGCCCCTGCCTGACATGCTCCTTCCCGCCCGGCCTCTCACCGTCCTCGGCCCCTGCCTGACCGGCTCCTCCGTCGCCTGGGCCTTCCAAGGGCTTGGTGTGGACGCTGCTTCCAGGAAGCCCTCCAGAAACCCGGCAGCAGGGTGGCCGCAGCAGTCTCCAGCAGCCGTCCCTAAGTCGCGTGAGTGCGGGGGACGTGCCCCCGCTGTGCCCCCGCGGGGGCCCAGCCTGGTGTCTTCCCTGAGGCCCTGCGGCTGCCGGCTGCCGCTCCCCGCAAGGGGAGAGCCGCGGAGGTGGGGACCGCCTCCTCATGGGGACGTACACGCAGCTCTCCACGTCGGATTCCGGGGCTCTCTGTCCTGCCCGAAGGCCCAGCTGGCCTGCGGGTCCTTAGAGTGGCAAAAACATCCGAAAACTGAGACTGAGGGTCCGGTGGGTGTCTGCACTTTTGTGCTGGGGACCCCAGGGAGGCCCGGGGGCTGGCTGGACAACGTGGTCTGCTGGGCGGGGGGGTTGGAGGAGCAACTGATGCCCTTTGCACTTTGGGTAGCAAGAGTCTGAGGTGTCTCTGAGCCCTGTGCCATGTCGGGGGGGGCGGGGGGGGCGGGGGGGAGGAGGAGGAGGAGGAGGAGGAGGTGGGAAGGGCCGGGGCCTGCAGTCCTGTTCCCGGGGTGGCACGGCAAGTGGCTTCTTGCACAGGCTGCTTGGCCTGGGCTCCCCGCACCTGGGCCTTTGGAGGACTGGCCCTGTGCTTGCCAACACTTCCTGCAGGGACCCAGAGCTGGGAGGTTGCATCTCTCAGCCCTGGGTCGGGCAGAGCCCCAGCGGGCCATGCCCACAACCTCTCTCAGCACCGGTCCCCCAGAAGGCTCCTTTGGGACCAGGATTCTCTTGCGGTGACTCTTTAAGGTCTGGCCCCTGGATGGAGGGGCACCAGGAGTAGAGGAGCAGGAAGGGGAAGGGGGTGGCCATGCGAGGGGACACTTTGAGGCCAAGTCCCAGCTTCAGCCTGATCCTCCTGGGAACCCCGCTCTGAGACAAGGAGCCGGGCTTCGCATTCCCACAGCAGCCAGTCGTGGGCTGAGGACACCTGGGGCGTTGGGAACTCCCTGGCTTCTCCTTGGTTTAACATCTAGAGCTGCTTGGGAATCGCGCCGCCACACACACCCGAGTGCAGGTGTCTTCCGCACAGACTGCGGGCCTCGCTCTTCTGAAGGCCGCTAGCTCGCCACCCACCCACGGGTGAACCTGGTCAGGGTGCTTTCTCTAAGGGGCAGACTCTTTTCCCGGCGGGCTACCAGTGTCTCTGTTTGCTCGTTTCTTTCTTCCATTTCGGGAAAGTCTTCCTTGCTGGGTGTGGAAATCTCCTATGCCTTCCCTCGCCTATTCTGTCAGCTTTCAAATTCTCTTTCAGTTGCCACCCTCACAGATGGATTAGGAAACTCTTTCCGGTGCACTCATTAGTGAAATGACCTCAATGAAGCTGGAATCCAATATCTAATGGCCGATTTTTAGCGAGTCCACACGCCAGGGTGGTTGGGGGGCAATGCAGCCCCGGCCAGGCCCAGGCCCCTTGGACTGGGCCACAGGAGGACACAGAGGAGGGTCCCGGCCCCCACGAAGCGGTGCCGGCAGTTCTCCACGGGGTTGGGCGTTTTCCAGAGGTAGGAGATGGAGGGGACTGATTTCTTCAGCGCCCCCCAAACCACGCCACCCCACCCCACCCATGGGACACATCCCCAGAGAGAGACGCCCCATACACTGGCTGTGCCCCAGCCCTGGCCCCGGGGGAATAGGCGGCAGCCCACCCACAGGGCGAGGGGGGGGCGCAGCTGAAAGGGGTTGTGGGGGAGGGCGGCCCCTGGCTGGGGTCAAAGGGCGAGCGCCCCGCGCGTGCGCAGTCAGCGGCAGCGACGCGCCGGGGGTGGGCAGCGGGTAGGTGAAGGAGGCCGGGCGAGGAGACGAGGGGGGCTGGGAGGGCTCCACCTTGGCGAGTCCAGCCGTGGAGGCGTATCTTGTGTGAGTGAGTGTGAGTGTGTGTGTGTGTGTATAGAGAGACAGCCCCCCGCCCCGCCCCCCCCCGCCCCGCCCATCACCCCCGTCCCTGGGAGCCCGCGGGACCCGGCCGGGGAACTCAACAGGCCCGGCCCGCCGCGGGGCCTGGGGCGGGAGGCGGCGGCGGCCGCCGTCTAGGGCCACACCACCCTGAACGCCCCCGATCTCGTCTGGTCTCGGAAGCTAAGCAGGGTCGGGCCTGGCTAGTGCTTGGATGGGAGACCGCCTGGGAATACCGGGTGCCACAGGCTGCTTCTTTTTTTTTTTTTTTTGCCTCTTGTTCTGTCCCCTTTCTGGGAGCGCGGCGGCGGCCCGGGGTGGGGGTGACCCCAACCCTCAGCGCCCGCCGCGGTGCCTGGCGCCCCAGCCCGCACCGTGGGGCCTCCTCTTGTCCCAAGCCGCGACACCGCCGCCACGCGGCAGCATGCGTGGCATCTGGACTGTCAGGTCTCAGACCAAAGGTCTGCTCTGTGGGAACCGACACGCTGGAGGAAACCTTGAGAGTCTGAGAGGGGAGGGAGTTCCAGAAGAAGGCCAGGATGTCATTTTGAGGGAGTATGTGACCAGAACTCGTCCCGTTGCTTTTTGGGTACTATGGGCTACACGCAGGAATCTTTGGTGGTGGCACCTGATGTTGGGGGATCCGGAGTCACACCCAGACCTGCTCCACAGGCCTCCTTTTACTTTTCTCTTCGGATTCATTATTTTTAAAAAGTGTCTCTTACCTCTATTATTGCATTTCCTTTCCTCTCTCTTTTCAAGCAGATGATGGGAGTACAAGTATTCAGGTGACATGTGTTGCCCGTGCCCCCCTCCCCCCTGTGTTCTTATTCATATACCTCTCATGTTGTTCCAGCGTATTGTGGGGGTACCAATGTTAAGGTCGGGTACGTTGCCCTCTCCAAGCCTCCCCCCTCGGGTCAGAGCTTCAAGTGCGCCCATCCCCCAGTCGGTGCGCACCCACCCCATGCCTAATGGATGTGTATGCCCCTCCCCTCCCCCCACCCGCCCGACACCCACCCGATGAAGGTGATTCCTCTCTGTCCACTTAGGTGTCCATCCGTTCCTACCAGTTTGCTGGTGAGCGCGCTCACGTGGTGCTCGTGTGTCCATTCTTGGGATACTTGGCCTACTGGAACGGGTTCCAGCTCTGGCCAGGAGAACACGAGAGGTGCCCTCTCACCGCTGCTCCTCACAGCCGAATGGCACTCCGTGGTGTCCACGCGCCACATTTTATTAATGCACTCCTGGATGGATGGGCACTCGGGTCGCTTCCACGTCTTTGCGATTGTGAATTGTGCCCTAACTGTAACCCTAACCCTTACCCAGCCCGTCTCCTCTGCCCCTGCCTGACGCACTCCTCCCCGGCCAGGCCCGTCACTGTCCTGGGCCCCCGCCTGACCGGCTCCTCCCCGCCCGGCCTGTCACCGTCCTCTGCCCCTGCCTGACATGCTCCTTCCCGCCCGGCCTCTCACCGTCCTCGGCCCCTGCCTGACCGGCTCCTCCGTCGCCTGGGCCTTCCAAGGGCTTGGTGTGGACGCTGCTTCCAGGAAGCCCTCCAGAAACCCGGCAGCAGGGTGGCCGCAGCAGTCTCCAGCAGCCGTCCCTAAGTCGCGTGAGTGCGGGGGACGTGCCCCCGCTGTGCCCCCGCGGGGGCCCAGCCTGGTGTCTTCCCTGAGGCCCTGCGGCTGCCGGCTGCCGCTCCCCGCAAGGGGAGAGCCGCGGAGGTGGGGACCGCCTCCTCATGGGGACGTACACGCAGCTCTCCACGTCGGATTCCGGGGCTCTCTGTCCTGCCCGAAGGCCCAGCTGGCCTGCGGGTCCTTAGAGTGGCAAAAACATCCGAAAACTGAGACTGAGGGTCCGGTGGGTGTCTGCACTTTTGTGCTGGGCACCCCAGGGAGGCCCGGGGGCTGGCTGGACAACGTGGTCTGCTGGGCGGGGGGGTTGGAGGAGCAACTGATGCCCTTTGCACTTTGGGTAGCAAGAGTCTGAGGTGTCTCTGAGCCCTGTGCCATGTCGGGGGGGGCGGGGGGGGCGGGGGGGAGGAGGAGGAGGAGGAGGAGGAGGTGGGAAGGGCCGGGGCCTGCAGTCCTGTTCCCGGGGTGGCACGGCAAGTGGCTTCTTGCACAGGCTGCTTGGCCTGGGCTCCCCGCACCTGGGCCTTTGGAGGACTGGCCCTGTGCTTGCCAACACTTCCTGCAGGGACCCAGAGCTGGGAGGTTGCATCTCTCAGCCCTGGGTCGGGCAGAGCCCCAGCGGGCCATGCCCACCACCTCTCTCAGCACCGGTCCCCCAGAAGGCTCCTTTGGGACCAGGATTCTCTTGCGGTGACTCTTTAAGGTCTGGCCCCTGGATGGAGGGGCACCAGGAGTAGAGGAGCAGGAAGGGGAAGGGGGTGGCCATGCGAGGGGACACTTTGAGGCCAAGTCCCAGCTTCAGCCTGATCCTCCTGGGAACCCCGCTCTGAGACAAGGAGCCGGGCTTCGCATTCCCACAGCAGCCAGTCGTGGGCTGAGGACACCTGGGGCGTTGGGAACTCCCTGGCTTCTCCTTGGTTTAACATCTAGAGCTGCTTGGGAATCGCGCCGCCACACACACCCGAGTGCAGGTGTCTTCCGCACAGACTGCGGGCCTCGCTCTTCTGAAGGCCGCTAGCTCGCCACCCACCCACGGGTGAACCTGGTCAGGGTGCTTTCTCTAAGGGGCAGACTCTTTTCCGGGCGGGCTACCGGTGTCTCTGTTTGCTCGTTTCTTTCTTCCATTTCGGGAAAGTCTTCCTTGCTGGGTGTGGAAATCTCCTATGCCTTCCCTCGCCTATTCTGTCAGCTTGAAAATTCTCTTTCAGTTGCCACCCTCACAGATGGATTAGGAAACTCTTTCCGGTGCACTCATTAGTGAAATGACCTCAATGAAGCTGGAATCCAATATCTAATGGCCGATTTTTAGCGAGTCCACACGCCAGGGTGGTTGGGGGGCAATGCAGCCCCGGCCAGGCCCAGGCCCCTTGGACTGGGCCACAGGAGGACACAGAGGAGGGTCCCGGCCCCCACGAAGCGGTGCCGGCAGTTCTCCACGGGGTTGGGCGTTTTCCAGAGGTAGGAGATGGAGGGGACTGATTTCTTCAGCGCCCCCCAAACCACGCCACCCCACCCCACCCATGGGACACATCCCCAGAGAGAGACGCCCCATACACTGGCTGTGCCCCAGCCCTGGCCCGGGGGAATAGGCGGCAGCCCACCCACAGGGCGAGGGGGGGGCGCAGCTGAAAGGGGTTGTGGGGGAGGGCGGCCCCTGGCTGGGGTCAAAGGGCGAGCGCCCCGCGCGTGCGCAGTCAGCGGCAGCGACGCGCCGGGGGTGGGCAGCGGGTAGGTGAAGGAGGCCGGGCGAGGAGACGAGGGGGGCTGGGAGGGCTCCACCTTGGCGAGTCCAGCCGTGGAGGCGTATCTTGTGTGAGTGAGTGTGAGTGTGTGTGTGTGTGTATAGAGAGACAGCCCCCCGCCCCGCCCCGCCCCGCCCCGCCCCGCCCCGCCCATCACCCCCGTCCCTGGGAGCCCGCGGGACCCGGCCGGCGAACTCAACAGGCCCGGCCCGCCGCGGGGCCTGGGGCGGGAGGCGGCGGCGGCCGCCGTCTAGGGCCACACCACCCTGAACGCCCCCGATCTCGTCTGGTCTCGGAAGCTAAGCAGGGTCGGGCCTGGCTAGTGCTTGGATGGGAGACCGCCTGGGAATACCGGGTGCCACAGGCTGCTTCTTTTTTTTTTTTTTTTGCCTCTTGTTCTGTCCCCTTTCTGGGAGCGCGGCGGCGGCCCGGGGTGGGGGTGACCCCAACCCTCAGCGCCCGCCGCGGTGCCTGGAGCCCCAGCCCGCACCGTGGGGCCTCCTCTTGTCCCAAGCCGCGACACCGCCGCCACGCGGCAGCATGCGTGGCATCTGGACTGTCAGGTCTCAGACCAAAGGTCTGCTCTGTGGGAACCGACACGCTGGAGGAAACCTTGAGAGTCTGAGAGGGGAGGGAGTTCCAGAAGAAGGCCAGGATGTCATTTTGAGTGAGTATGTGACCAGAACTCGTCCCGTTGCTTTTGGGGTACTATGGGCTACACGCAGGAATCTTTGGTGGTGGCACCTGATGTTGGGGGATCCGGAGTCACACCCAGACCTGCTCCACAGGCCTCCTTTTACTTTTCTCTTCGGATTCATTATTTTTAAAAAGTGTCTCTTACCTCTATTATTGCATTTCCTTTCCTCTCTCTTTTCAAGCAGATGATGGGAGTACAAGTATTCAGGTGACATGTGTTGCCCGTGCCCCCCTCCCCCCTGTGTTCTTATTCATATACCTCTCATGTTGTTCCAGCGTATTGTGGGGGTACCAATGTTAAGGTCGGGTACGTTGCCCTCTCCAAGCCTCCCCCCTCGGGTCAGAGCTTCAAGTGCGCCCATCCCCCAGTCGGTGCGCACCCACCCCATGCCTAATGGATGTGTATGCCCCTCCCCTCCCCCCACCCGCCCGACACCCACCCGATGAAGGTGATTCCTCTCTGTCCACTTAGGTGTCCATCCGTTCCTACCAGTTTGCTGGTGAGCGCGCTCACGTGGTGCTCGTGTGTCCATTCTTGGGATACTTGGCCTACTGGAACGGGTTCCAGCTCTGGCCAGGAGAACACGAGAGGTGCCCTCTCACCGCTGCTCCTCACAGCCGAATGGCACTCCGTGGTGTCCACGCGCCACATTTTATTAATGCACTCCTGGATGGATGGGCACTCGGGTCGCTTCCACGTCTTTGCGATTGTGAATTGTGCCCTAACTGTAACCCTAACCCTTACCCAGCCCGTCTCCTCTGCCCCTGCCTGACGCACTCCTCCCCGGCCAGGCCCGTCACTGTCCTGGGCCCCCGCTTGACCGGCTCCTCCCCGCCCGGCCTGTCACCGTCCTCTGCCCCTGCCTGACATGCTCCTTCCCGCCCGGCCTCTCACCGTCCTCGGCCCCTGCCTGACCGGCTCCTCCGTCGCCTGGGCCTTCCAAGGGCTTGGTGTGGACGCTGCTTCCAGGAAGCCCTCCAGAAACCCGGCAGCAGGGTGGCCGCAGCAGTCTCCAGCAGCCGTCCCTAAGTCGCGTGAGTGCGGGGGACGTGCCCCCGCTGTGCCCCCGCGGGGGCCCAGCCTGGTGTCTTCCCTGAGGCCCTGCGGCTGCCGGCTGCCGCTCCCCGCAAGGGGAGAGCCGCGGAGGTGGGGACCGCCTCCTCATGGGGACGTACACGCAGCTCTCCACGTCGGATTCCGGGGCTCTCTGTCCTGCCCGAAGGCCCAGCTGGCCTGCGGGTCCTTAGAGTGGCAAAAACATCCGAAAACTGAGATTGAGGGTCCGGTGGGTGTCTGCACTTTTGTGCTGGGCACCCCAGGGAGGCCCGGGGGCTGGCTGGACAACGTGGTCTGCTGGGCGGGGGGGTTGGAGGAGCAACTGATGCCCTTTGCACTTTGGGTAGCAAGAGTCTGAGGTGTCTCTGAGCCCTGTGCCATGTCGGGAGGGGGCGGGGGGGGCGGGGGGGAGGAGGAGGAGGAGGAGGAGGAGGTGGGAAGGGCCGGGGCCTGCAGTCCTGTTCCCGGGGTGGCACGGCAAGTGGCTTCTTGCACAGGCTGCTTGGCCTGGGCTCCCCGCACCTGGGCCTTTGGAGGACTGGCCCTGTGCTTGCCAACACTTCCTGCAGGGACCCAGAGCTGGGAGGTTGCATCTCTCAGCCCTGGGTCGGGCAGAGCCCCAGCGGGCCATGCCCACCACCTCTCTCAGCACCGGTCCCCCAGAAGGCTCCTTTGGAACCAGGATTCTCTTGCGGTGACTCTTTAAGGTCTGGCCCCTGGATGGAGGGGCACCAGGAGTAGAGGAGCAGGAAGGGGAAGGGGGTGGCCATGCGAGGGGACACTTTGAGGCCAAGTCCCAGCTTCAGCCTGATCCTCCTGGGAACCCCGCTCTGAGACAAGGAGCCGGGCTTCGCATTCCCACAGCAGCCAGTCGTGGGCTGAGGACACCTGGGGCGTTGGGAACTCCCTGGCTTCTCCTTGGTTTAACATCTAGAGCTGCTTGGGAATCGCGCCGCCACACACACCCGAGTGCAGGTGTCTTCCGCACAGACTGCGGGCCTCGCTCTTCTGAAGGCCGCTAGCTCGCCACCCACCCACGGGTGAACCTGGTCAGGGTGCTTTCTCTAAGGGGCAGACTCTTTTCCGGGCGGGCTACCGGTGTCTCTGTTTGCTCGTTTCTTTCTTCCATTTCGGGAAAGTCTTCCTTGCTGGGTGTGGAAATCTCCTATGCCTTCCCTCGCCTATTCTGTCAGCTTTCAAATTCTCTTTCAGTTGCCACCCTCACAGATGGATTAGGAAACTCTTTCCGGTGCACTCATTAGTGAAATGACCTCAATGAAGCTGGAATCCAATATCTAATGGCCGATTTTTAGCGAGTCCACACGCCAGGGTGGTTGGGGGGCAATGCAGCCCCGGCCAGGCCCAGGCCCCTTGGACTGGGCCACAGGAGGACACAGAGGAGGGTCCCGGCCCCCACGAAGCGGTGCCGGCAGTTCTCCACGGGGTTGGGCGTTTTCCAGAGGTAGGAGATGGAGGGGACTGATTTCTTCAGCGCCCCCCAAACCACGCCACCCCACCCCACCCATGGGACACATCCCCAGAGAGAGACGCCCCATACACTGGCTGTGCCCCAGCCCTGGCCCGGGGGAATAGGCGGCAGCCCACCCACAGGGCGAGGGGGGGGCGCAGCTGAAAGGGGTTGTGGGGGAGGGCGGCACCTGGCTGGGGTCAAAGGGCGAGCGCCCCGCGCGTGCGCAGTCAGCGGCAGCGACGGCCGGGGGTGGGCAGCGGGTAGGTGAAGGAGGCCGGGCGAGGAGACGAGGGGGGCTGGGAGGGCTCCACCTTGGCGAGTCCAGCCGTGGAGGCGTATCTTGTGTGAGTGAGTGTGAGTGTGTGTGTGTGTGTATAGAGAGACAGCCCCCCGCCCCGCCCCGCCCATCACCCCCGTCCCTGGGAGCCCGCGGGACCCGGCCGGCGAACTCAACAGGCCCGGCCCGCCGCGGGGCCTGGGGCGGGAGGCGGCGGCGGCCGCCGTCTAGGGCCACACCACCCTGAACGCCCCCGATCTTGTCTGGTCTCGGAAGCTAAGCAGGGTCGGGCCTGGCTAGTGCTTGGATGGGAGACCGCCTGGGAATACCGGGTGCCACAGGCTGCTTCTTTTTTTTTTTTTTTTGCCTCTTGTTCTGTCCCCTTTCTGGGAGCGCGGCGGCGGCCCGGGGTGGGGGTGACCCCAACCCTCAGCGCCCGCCGCGGTGCCTGGCGCCCCAGCCCGCACCGTGGGGCCTCCTCTTGTCCCAAGCCGCGACACCGCCGCCACGCGGCAGCATGCGTGGCATCTGGACTGTCAGGTCTCAGACCAAAGGTCTGCTCTGTGGGAACCGACACGCTGGAGGAAACCTTGAGAGTCTGAGAGGGGAGGGAGTTCCAGAAGAAGGCCAGGATGTCATTTTGAGGGAGTATGTGACCAGAACTCGTCCCGTTGCTTTTGGGGTACTATGGGCTACACGCAGGAATCTTTGGTGGTGGCACCTGATGTTGGGGGATCCGGAGTCACACCCAGACCTGCTCCACAGGCCTCCTTTTACTTTTCTCTTCGGATTCATTATTTTTAAAAAGTGTCTCTTACCTCTATTATTGCATTTCCTTTCCTCTCTCTTTTCAAGCAGATGATGGGAGTACAAGTATTCAGGTGACATGTGTTGCCCGTGCCCCCCTCCCCCCTGTGTTCTTATTCATATACCTCTCATGTTGTTCCAGCGTATTGTGGGGGTACCAATGTTAAGGTCGGGTACGTTGCCCTCTCCAAGCCTCCCCCCTCGGGTCAGAGCTTCAAGTGCGCCCATCCCCCAGTCGGTGCGCACCCACCCCATGCCTAATGGATGTGTATGCCCCTCCCCTCCCCCCACCCGCCCGACACCCACCCGATGAAGGTGATTCCTCTCTGTCCACTTAGGTGTCCATCCGTTCCTACCAGTTTGCTGGTGAGCGCGCTCACGTGGTGCTCGTGTGTCCATTCTTGGGATACTTGGCCTACTGGAACGGGTTCCAGCTCTGGCCAGGAGAACACGAGAGGTGCCCTCTCACCGCTGCTCCTCACAGCCGAATGGCACTCCGTGGTGTCCACGCGCCACATTTTATTAATGCACTCCTGGATGGATGGGCACTCGGGTCGCTTCCACGTCTTTGCGATTGTGAATTGTGCCCTAACTGTAACCCTAACCCTTACCCAGCCCGTCTCCTCTGCCCCTGCCTGACGCACTCCTCCCCGGCCAGGCCCGTCACTGTCCTGGGCCCCCGCCTGACCGGCTCCTCCCCGCCCGGCCTGTCACCGTCCTCTGCCCCTGCCTGACATGCTCCTTCCCGCCCGGCCTCTCACCGTCCTCGGCCCCTGCCTGACCGGCTCCTCCGTCGCCTGGGCCTTCCAAGGGCTTGGTGTGGACGCTGCTTCCAGGAAGCCCTCCAGAAACCCGGCAGCAGGGTGGCCGCAGCAGTCTCCAGCAGCCGTCCCTAAGTCGCGTGAGTGCGGGGGACGTGCCCCCGCTGTGCCCCCGCGGGGGCCCAGCCTGGTGTCTTCCCTGAGGCCCTGCGGCTGCCGGCTGCCGCTCCCCGCAAGGGGAGAGCCGCGGAGGTGGGGACCGCCTCCTCATGGGGACGTACACGCAGCTCTCCACGTCGGATTCCGGGGCTCTCTGTCCTGCCCGAAGGCCCAGCTGGCCTGCGGGTCCTTAGAGTGGCAAAAACATCCGAAAACTGAGACTGAGGGTCCGGTGGGTGTCTGCACTTTTGTGCTGGGCACCCCAGGGAGGCCCGGGGGCTGGCTGGACAACGTGGTCTGCTGGGCGGGGGGGTTGGAGGAGCAACTGATGCCCTTTGCACTTTGGGTAGCAAGAGTCTGAGGTGTCTCTGAGCCCTGTGCCATGTCGGGGGGGGGCGGGGGGGGCGGGGGGGAGGAGGAGGAGGAGGAGGAGGAGGTGGGAAGGGCCGGGGCCTGCAGTCCTGTTCCCGGGGTGGCACGGCAAGTGGCTTCTTGCACAGGCTGCTTGGCCTGGGCTCCCCGCACCTGGGCCTTTGGAGGACTGGCCCTGTGCTTGCCAACACTTCCTGCAGGGACCCAGAGCTGGGAGGTTGCATCTCTCAGCCCTGGGTCGGGCAGAGCCCCAGCGGGCCATGCCCACCACCTCTCTCAGCACCGGTCCCCCAGAAGGCTCCTTTGGGACCAGGATTCTCTTGCGGTGACTCTTTAAGGTCTGGCCCCTGGATGGAGGGGCACCAGGAGTAGAGGAGCAGGAAGGGGAAGGGGGTGGCCATGCGAGGGGACACTTTGAGGCCAAGTCCCAGCTTCAGCCTGATCCTCCTGGGAACCCCGCTCTGAGACAAGGAGCCGGGCTTCGCATTCCCACAGCAGCCAGTCGTGGGCTGAGGACACCTGGGGCGTTGGGAACTCCCTGGCTTCTCCTTGGTTTAACATCTAGAGCTGCTTGGGAATCGCGCCGCCACACACACCCGAGTGCAGGTGTCTTCCGCACAGACTGCGGGCCTCGCTCTTCTGAAGGCCGCTAGCTCGCCACCCACCCACGGGTGAACCTGGTCAGGGTGCTTTCTCTAAGGGGCAGACTCTTTTCCGGGCGGGCTACCGGTGTCTCTGTTTGCTCGTTTCTTTCTTCCATTTCGGGAAAGTCTTCCTTGCTGGGTGTGGAAATCTCCTATGCCTTCCCTCGCCTATTCTGTCAGCTTTCAAATTCTCTTTCAGTTGCCACCCTCACAGATGGATTAGGAAACTCTTTCCGGTGCACTCATTAGTGAAATGACCTCAATGAAGCTGGAATCCAATATCTAATGGCCGATTTTTAGCGAGTCCACACGCCAGGGTGGTTGGGTGGCAATGCAGCCCCGGCCAGGCCCAGGCCCCTTGGACTGGGCCACAGGAGGACACAGAGGAGGGTCCCGGCCCCCACGAAGCGGTGCCGGCAGTTCTCCACGGGGTTGGGCGTTTTCCAGAGGTAGGAGATGGAGGGGACTGATTTCTTCAGCGCCCCCCAAACCACGCCACCCCACCCCACCCATGGGACACATCCCCAGAGAGAGACGCCCCATACACTGGCTGTGCCCCAGCCCTGGCCCGGGGGAATAGGCGGCAGCCCACCCACAGGGCGAGGGGGGGCGCAGCTGAAAGGGGTTGTGGGGGAGGGCGGCCCCTGGCTGGGGTCAAAGGGCGAGCGCCCCGCGCGTGCGCAGTCAGCGGCAGCGACGCGCCGGGGGTGGGCAGCGGGTAGGTGAAGGAGGCCGGGCGAGGAGACGACGGGGGCTGGGAGGGCTCCACCTTGGCGAGTCCAGCCGTGGAGGCGTATCTTGTGTGAGTGAGTGTGAGTGTGTGTGTGTGTGTATAGAGAGACAGCCCCCCGCCCCGCCCCGCCCCGCCCCGCCCATCACCCCCGTCCCTGGGAGCCCGCGGGACCCGGCCGGCGAACTCAACAGGCCCGGCCCGCCGCGGGGCCTGGGGCGGGAGGCGGCGGCGGCCGCCGTCTAGGGCCACACCACCCTGAACGCCCCCGATCTCGTCTGGTCTCGGAAGCTAAGCAGGGTCGGGCCTGGCTAGTGCTTGGATGGGAGACCGCCTGGGAATACCGGGTGCCACAGGCTGCTTCTTTTTTTTTTTTTTTTGCCTCTTGTTCTGTCCCCTTTCTGGGAGCGCGGCGGCGGCCCGGGGTGGGGGTGACCCCAACCCTCAGCGCCCGCCGCGGTGCCTGGCGCCCCAGCCCGCACCGTGGGGCCTCCTCTTGTCCCAAGCCGCGACACCGCCGCCACGCGGCAGCATGCGTGGCATCTGGACTGTCAGGTCTCAGACCAAAGGTCTGCTCTGTGGGAACCGACACGCTGGAGGAAACCTTGAGAGTCTGAGAGGGGAGGGAGTTCCAGAAGAAGGCCAGGATGTCATTTTGAGGGAGTATGTGACCAGAACTCGTCCCGTTGCTTTTGGGGTACTATGGGCTACACGCAGGAATCTTTGGTGGTGGCACCTGATGTTGGGGGATCCGGAGTCACACCCAGACCTGCTCCACAGGCCTCCTTTTACTTTTCTCTTCGGATTCATTATTTTTAAAAAGTGTCTCTTACCTCTATTATTGCATTTCCTTTCCTCTCTCTTTTCAAGCAGATGATGGGAGTACAAGTATTCAGGTGACATGTGTTGCCCGTGCCCCCCTCCCCCCTGTGTTCTTATTCATATACCTCTCATGTTGTTCCAGCGTATTGTGGGGGTACCAATGTTAAGGTCGGGTACGTTGCCCTCTCCAAGCCTCCCCCCTCGGGTCAGAGCTTCAAGTGCGCCCATCCCCCAGTCGGTGCGCACCCACCCCATGCCTAATGGATGTGTATGCCCCTCCCCTCCCCCCACCCGCCCGACACCCACCCGATGAAGGTGATTCCTCTCTGTCCACTTAGGTGTCCATCCGTTCCTACCAGTTTGCTGGTGAGCGCGCTCACGTGGTGCTCGTGTGTCCATTCTTGGGATACTTGGCCTACTGGAACGGGTTCCAGCTCTGGCCAGGAGAACACGAGAGGTGCCCTCTCACCGCTGCTCCTCACAGCCGAATGGCACTCCGTGGTGTCCACGCGCCACATTTTATTAATGCACTCCTGGATGGATGGGCACTCGGGTCGCTTCCACGTCTTTGCGATTGTGAATTGTGCCCTAACTGTAACCCTAACCCTTACCCAGCCCGTCTCCTCTGCCCCTGCCTGACGCACTCCTCCCCGGCCAGGCCCGTCACTGTCCTGGGCCCCCGCCTGACCGGCTCCTCCCCGCCCGGCCTGTCACCGTCCTCTGCCCCTGCCTGACATGCTCCTTCCCGCCCGGCCTCTCACCGTCCTCGGCCCCTGCCTGACCGGCTCCTCCGTCGCCTGGGCCTTCCAAGGGCTTGGTGTGGACGCTGCTTCCAGGAAGCCCTCCAGAAACCCGGCAGCAGGGTGGCCGCAGCAGTCTCCAGCAGCCGTCCCTAAGTCGCGTGAGTGCGGGGGACGTGCCCCCGCTGTGCCCCCGCGGGGGCCCAGCCTGGTGTCTTCCCTGAGGCCCTGCGGCTGCCGGCTGCCGCTCCCCGCAAGGGGAGAGCCGCGGAGGTGGGGACCGCCTCCTCATGGGGACGTACACGCAGCTCTCCACGTCGGATTCCGGGGCTCTCTGTCCTGCCCGAAGGCCCAGCTGGCCTGCGGGTCCTTAGAGTGGCAAAAACATCCGAAAACTGAGACTGAGGGTCCGGTGGGTGTCTGCACTTTTGTGCTGGGCACCCCAGGGAGGCCCGGGGGCTGGCTGGACAACGTGGTCTGCTGGGCGGGGGGGTTGGAGGAGCAACTGATGCCCTTTGCACTTTGGGTAGCAAGAGTCTGAGGTGTCTCTGAGCCCTGTGCCATGTCGGGGGGGGCGGGGGGGGCGGGGGGGAGGAGGAGGAGGAGGAGGAGGAGGTGGGAAGGGCCGGGGCCTGCAGTCCTGTTCCCGGGGTGGCACGGCAAGTGGCTTCTTGCACAGGCTGCTTGGCCTGGGCTCCCCGCACCTGGGCCTTTGGAGGACTGGCCCTGTGCTTGCCAACACTTCCTGCAGGGACCCAGAGCTGGGAGGTTGCATCTCTCAGCCCTGGGTCGGGCAGAGCCCCAGCGGGCCATGCCCACCACCTCTCTCAGCACCGGTCCCCCAGAAGGCTCCTTTGGGACCAGGATTCTCTTGCGGTGACTCTTTAAGGTCTGGCCCCTGGATGGAGGGGCACCAGGAGTAGAGGAGCAGGAAGGGGAAGGGGGTGGCCATGCGAGGGGACACTTTGAGGCCAAGTCCCAGCTTCAGCCTGATCCTCCTGGGAACCCCGCTCTGAGACAAGGAGCCGGGCTTCGCATTCCCACAGCAGCCAGTCGTGGGCTGAGGACACCTGGGGCGTTGGGAACTCCCTGGCTTCTCCTTGGTTTAACATCTAGAGCTGCTTGGGAATCGCGCCGCCACACACACCCGAGTGCAGGTGTCTTCCGCACAGACTGCGGGCCTCGCTCTTCTGAAGGCCGCTAGCTCGCCACCCACCCACGGGTGAACCTGGTCAGGGTGCTTTCTCTAAGGGGCAGACTCTTTTCCGGGCGGGCTACCGGTGTCTCTGTTTGCTCGTTTCTTTCTTCCATTTCGGGAAAGTCTTCCTTGCTGGGTGTGGAAATCTCCTATGCCTTCCCTCGCCTATTCTGTCAGCTTTCAAATTCTCTTTCAGTTGCCACCCTCACAGATGGATTAGGAAACTCTTTGCGGTGCACTCATTAGTGAAATGACCTCAATGAAGCTGGAATCCAATATCTAATGGCCGATTTTTAGCGAGTCCACACGCCAGGGTGGTTGGGGGGCAATGCAGCCCCGGCCAGGCCCAGGCCCCTTGGACTGGGCCACAGGAGGACACAGAGGAGGGTCCCGGCCCCCACGAAGCGGTGCCGGCAGTTCTCCACGGGGTTGGGCGTTTTCCAGAGGTAGGAGATGGAGGGGACTGATTTCTTCAGCGCCCCCCAAACCACGCCACCCCACCCCACCCATGGGACACATCCCCAGAGAGAGACGCCCCATACACTGGCTGTGCCCCAGCCCTGGCCCCGGGGGAATAGGCGGCAGCCCACCCACAGGGCGAGGGGGGGGGCGCAGCTGAAAGGGGTTGTGGGGGAGGGCGGCCCCTGGCTGGGGTCAAAGGGCGAGCGCCCCGCGCGTGCGCAGTCAGCGGCAGCGACGCGCCGGGGGTGGGCAGCGGGTAGGTGAAGGAGGCCGGGCGAGGAGACGAGGGGGGCTGGGAGGGCTCCACCTTGGCGAGTCCAGCCGTGGAGGCGTATCTTGTGTGAGTGAGTGTGAGTGTGTGTGTGTGTGTATAGAGAGACAGACCCCGCCCCGCCCCGCCCATCACCCCCGTCCCTGGGAGCCCGCGGGACCCGGCCGGCGAACTCAACAGGCCCGGCCCGGCGCGGGGCCTGGGGCGGGAGGCGGCGGCGGCGGCGGCGGCGGCGGCGGCGGCGGCGGCGGGGGGAAAGCGCAGAGAGGCTCGGCTTCTTGAGCGGGGCAGGGGCGCCCTCCGCCGCCGTCTAGGGCCACACCACCCTGAACGCCCCCGATCTCGTCTGGTCTCGGAAGCTAAGCAGGGTCGGGCCCGGTTAGTACTTGGATGGGAGACCGCCTGGGAATACCGGGTGCCACAGGCTGCTTCTTTTTTTTTTTTTTTTTTTTTTTTTTGCCTCTTGTTCTGTCCCCTTTCCGGGAGCGCGGCGGCGGCCCGGGGTGGGGGTGACCCCAACCCTCAGCGCCCGCCGCGGTGCCTGGCGCCCCAGCCCGCACCGTGGGGCCTCCTCTTGTCCCAAGCCGCGACACCGCCGCCACGCGGCAGCATGCGTGGCATCTGGACTGTCAGGTCTCAGACCAAAGGTCTGCTCTGTGGGAACCGACACGCTGGAGGAAACCTTGAGAGTCTGAGAGGGGAGGGAGTTCCAGAAGAAGGCCAGGATGTCATTTTGAGGGAGTATGTGACCAGAACTCGTCCCGTTGCTTTTGGGGGTTCTATGGGCTCCACGCAGGAATCTTTGGTGGTGGCACCTGATGTTGGGGGATCCGGAGTCACACCCAGACCTGCTCCACAGGCCTCCTTTTACTTTTCTCTTCGGATTCATTATTTTTAAAAAGTGTCTCTTACCTCTATGATTGCATTTTCTTTTCTCTCTCTTTTCAAGCAGATGATGGGAGTACAAGTATTCAGGTGACATGTGTTGCCCGTGCCCCCCTCCCCCCTGTGTTCTCATTCATATACCTCTCATGTTGTTCCAGCGTATTGTGGGGGTACCAGTGTTAAGGTCGGGTACAGTTGCCCTCTCCAAGCCTCCCCCCTGGGGTCAGAGCTTCAAGTGCGCCCATCCCCCAGTCGGTGCGCACCCACCCCATTCCTAATGGAGGTGGATGCCCATCCCCTCCCCCCACCCGCCCGAGACCCACCCGATGAAGGTGATTCCTCTCCGTCCACTTAGGTGTCCATCCGTTCGTACCAATTTGCTGGTGAGCGCGCTCACGTGGTGCTCGTGTGTCCATTCTTGGGATACTTGGCCTACTGGAACGGGCTCCAGCTCTGGCCAGGAGAACACGAGAGGTGCCCTCTCACCGCTGCTCCTCACAGCCGAATGGCACTCCGTGGTGTCCACGCGCCACATTTTATTAATGCACTCCTGGCTGGATGGGCACTCGGGTCGCTTCCACGTCTTTGCGATTGTGAATTGTGCCCTAACTGTCACCCTAACCCTTACCCAGCCCGTCTCCTCTGCCCCTGCCTGACGCACTCCTCCCCGGCCAGGCCCGTCACTGTCCTGGGTCCCCGGCCTGACCGGCTCCTCCCCGCCCGGCCTGTCACCGTCCTCTGCCCCTGCCTGACATGCTCCTTCCCGCCCGGCCTCTCACCGTCCTCGGCCCCTGCCTGACCGGCTCCTCCGTCGCCTGGGCCTTCCAAGGGCTTGGTGTGGACGCTGCTTCCAGGAAGCCCTCCAGAAACCTGGCAGCAGGGTGGCCGCAGCAGTCTCCAGCAGCCGTCCCTAAGTCGCGTGAGTGCGGGGGACGTGCCCCCGCTGTGCCCCCGCGGGGGCCCAGCCTGGTGTCTTCCCTGAGGCCCTGGGGCTGCCGGCTGGGCTGCCGCTCCCCGCAAGGGGAGAGCCGCGGAGGTGGGGACCGCCTCCTGATGGGGACGTACGTACACGCAGCTCTCCACGTCGGATCCCGGGGCTCTCTGTCCTGCCCGAAGGCCCAGCGGGCCTGCGGGTCCTTAGAGTGGCAAAAACATCCGAAAGCTGAGACTGAGGGTCCGGTGGGTGTCTGCACTTTTGTGCTGGGCACCCCAGGGAGGCCCGGGGGCTGGCTGGACAACGTGGTCTGCTGGGCGGGGGTGTTGGAGGAGCAACTGATGCCCTTTGCACCTTGGGTAGCAAGAGTCTGAGGTGTCTCTGAGCCCTGTGCCATGTCCGGGGGGGGGGGTGCGGGGGGGAGGAGGAGGAGGAGGACGTGGGAAGGGCCGGGGCCTGCAGTCCTGTTCCCGGGGTGGCACGGCAAGTGGCTTCTTCCACAGGCTGCTTGGCCTGGGCTCCCTGCACCTGGGCCTTTGGGGGACTGGCCCTGTGCTTGCCAACACTTCCTGCAGGGACCCAGAGCTGGGAGGTGGCATCTCTCAGCCCTGGGTCGGGCAGAGCCCCAGCGGGCCATGCCCACAACCTCTCTCAGCACCGGTCCCCCAGAAGGCTCCTTTGGGACCAGGATTCTCTTGCGGTGACTCTTTAAGGTCTGGCCCCTGGATGGAGGGGCACCAGGAGTAGAGGAGCAGGAAGGGGAAGGGGGTGGCCATGCGAGGGGACACTTTGAGGCCAAGTCCCAGCTTCAGCCTGATCCTCCTGGGAACCCCGCTCTGAGACAAGGAGCCGGGCTTCGCATTCCCACAGCAGCCAGTCGTGGGCTGAGGACACCTGGGGCGTTGGGAACTCCCTGGCTTCTCCTTGGTTTAACATCTAGAGCTGCTTGTGAATCGGGCCGCCACACACACCCGAGTGCAGGTGTCTTCCGCACAGACTGCGGGCCTCGCTCTTCTGAAGGCCGCTAGCTCGCCACCCACCCACGGGTGAACCTGGTCAGGGTGCTTTCTCTCGGGGGCAGACTCTTTTCCGGGCGGGCTACCGGTGTCTCTGTTTGCTCGTTTCTTTCTTCCATTTCGGGAAAGGCTTCCTTGCTGGGTGTGGAAATCTCCTATGCCTTCCCTCGCCTATTCTGTCAGCTTTCAAATTCTCTTTCAGTTGCCACCCTCACAGATGGATTAGGAAACTCTTTGCGGTGCACTCATTAGTGAAATGACCTCAATGAAGCTGGAATCCAATATCTAATGGCCGATTTTTAGCGAGTCCACACGCCAGGGTGGTTGGGGTCCAATGCAGCCCCGGCCAGGCCCAGGCCCCTTGGACTGGGCCACAGGAGGACACAGAGGAGGGTCCCGGCCCCCACGAAGCGGTGCCGGCGGTTCTCCACGGGCTGGGGCGTTTTCCAGAGGTAGGAGATGGAGGGGACTGATTTCTTCAGCGCCCCACAAACCACGCCACCCCACCCCACCCATGGGACACATCCCCAGAGAGAGACGCCCCATACACTGGCTCCCCTCCCCCTTGCGCTGTGCCCCAGCCCTGGCCCGGGGGAATAGGCGGCAGCCCACCCACAGGGCGAGGGGGGGCGCAGCTGAAAGGGGTTGTGGGGGAGGGCGGCCCCTGGCTGGGGTCAAAGGGCGAGCGCCGCGCGCGTGCGTGCGCAGTCAGCGTCAGCGGCGGCGACGCGCCGGGGGTGGGCAGCGGGTAGGTGAAGGAGGCCGGGCGAGGAGACGAGGGGGGCTGGGAGGGCTCCACCTTGGCGAGTCCAGCCGTGGAGGCGCATCTTGTGTGAGTGTGAGTGAGTGTGAGTGTGTGTGTGTGTGTATAGAGAGACAGCCCCCCGCCCCGCCCATCACCCCCGTCCCTGGGAGCCCGCGGGACCCGGCCGGCGAACTCAACAGGCCCGGCCCGGCGCGGGGCCTGGGGCGGGAGGCGGCGGTGGCGGCGGCGGCGGCGGCGGCGGCGGCGGCGGGGGGAAAGCGCAGAGAGGCTCGGCTTCTTGAGCGGGGCAGGGGCGCCCTCCGCCGCCGTCTAGGGCCACACCACCCTGAACGCCCCCGATCTCGTCTGGTCTCGGAAGCTAAGCAGGGTCGGGCCCGGTTAGTACTTGGATGGGAGACCGCCTGGGAATACCGGGTGCCACAGGCTGCTTCTTTTTTTTTTTTTTTTTTTTTTTTTTGCCTCTTGTTCTGTCCCCTTTCCGGGAGCGCGGCGGCGGCCCGGGGTGGGGGTGACCCCAACCCTCAGCGCCCGCCGCGGTGCCTGGCGCCCCAGCCCGCACCGTGGGGCCTCCTCTTGTCCCAAGCCGCGACACCGCCGCCACGCGGCAGCATGCGTGGCATCTGGACTGTCAGGTCTCAGACCAAAGGTCTGCTCTGTGGGAACCGACACGCTGGAGGAAACCTTGAGAGTCTGAGAGGGGAGGGAGTTCCAGAAGAAGGCCAGGATGTCATTTTGAGGGAGTATGTGACCAGAACTCGTCCCGTTGCTTTTGGGGGTTCTATGGGCTCCACGCAGGAATCTTTGGTGGTGGCACCTGATGTTGGGGGATCCGGAGTCACACCCAGACCTGCTCCACAGGCCTCCTTTTACTTTTCTCTTCGGATTCATTATTTTTAAAAAGTGTCTCTTACCTCTATGATTGCATTTTCTTTTCTCTCTCTTTTCAAGCAGATGATGGGAGTACAAGTATTCAGGTGACATGTGTTGCCCGTGCCCCCCTCCCCCCTGTGTTCTCATTCATATACCTCTCATGTTGTTCCAGCGTATTGTGGGGGTACCAGTGTTAAGGTCGGGTACAGTTGCCCTCTCCAAGCCTCCCCCCTGGGGTCAGAGCTTCAAGTGCGCCCATCCCCCAGTCGGTGCGCACCCACCCCATTCCTAATGGAGGTGGATGCCCATCCCCTCCCCCCACCCGCCCGAGACCCACCCGATGAAGGTGATTCCTCTCCGTCCACTTAGGTGTCCATCCGTTCGTACCAATTTGCTGGTGAGCGCGCTCACGTGGTGCTCGTGTGTCCATTCTTGGGATACTTGGCTTACTGGAACGGGCTCCAGCTCTGGCCAGGAGAACACGAGAGGTGCCCTCTCACCGCTGCTCCTCACAGCCGAATGGCACTCCGTGGTGTCCACGCGCCACATTTTATTAATGCACTCCTGGCTGGATGGGCACTCGGGTCGCTTCCACGTCTTTGCGATTGTGAATTGTGCCCTAACTGTCACCCTAACCCTTACCCAGCCCGTCTCCTCTGCCCCTGCCTGACGCACTCCTCCCCGGCCAGGCCCGTCACTGTCCTGGGCCCCCGGCCTGACCGGCTCCTCCCCGCCCGGCCTGTCACCGTCCTCTGCCCCTGCCTGACATGCTCCTTCCCGCCCGGCCTCTCACCGTCCTCGGCCCCTGCCTGACCGGCTCCTCCGTCGCCTGGGCCTTCCAAGGGCTTGGTGTGGACGCTGCTTCCAGGAAGCCCTCCAGAAACCTGGCAGCAGGGTGGCCGCAGCAGTCTCCAGCAGCCGTCCCTAAGTCGCGTGAGTGCGGGGGACGTGCCCCCGCTGTGCCCCCGCGGGGGCCCAGCCTGGTGTCTTCCCTGAGGCCCTGGGGCTGCCGGCTGGGCTGCCGCTCCCCGCAAGGGGAGAGCCGCGGAGGTGGGGACCGCCTCCTGATGGGGACGTACGTACACGCAGCTCTCCACGTCGGATCCCGGGGCTCTCTGTCCTGCCCGAAGGCCCAGCGGGCCTGCGGGTCCTTAGAGTGGCAAAAACATCCGAAAGCTGAGACTGAGGGTCCGGTGGGTGTCTGCACTTTTGTGCTGGGCACCCCAGGGAGGCCCGGGGGCTGGCTGGACAACGTGGTCTGCTGGGCGGGGGGGTTGGAGGAGCAACTGATGCCCTTTGCACCTTGGGTAGCAAGAGTCTGAGGTGTCTCTGAGCCCTGTGCCATGTCCGGGGGGGGGGGTGCGGGGGGGAGGAGGAGGAGGAGGACGTGGGAAGGGCCGGGGCCTGCAGTCCTGTTCCCGGGGTGGCACGGCAAGTGGCTTCTTCCACAGGCTGCTTGGCCTGGGCTCCCTGCACCTGGGCCTTTGGGGGACTGGCCCTGTGCTTGCCAACACTTCCTGCAGGGACCCAGAGCTGGGAGGTGGCATCTCTCAGCCCTGGGTCGGGCAGAGCCCCAGCGGGCCATGCCCACAACCTCTCTCAGCACCGGTCCCCCAGAAGGCTCCTTTGGGACCAGGATTCTCTTGCGGTGACTCTTTAAGGTCTGGCCCCTGGATGGAGGGGCACCAGGAGTAGAGGAGCAGGAAGGGGAAGGGGGTGGCCATGCGAGGGGACACTTTGAGGCCAAGTCCCAGCTTCAGCCTGATCCTCCTGGGAACCCCGCTCTGAGACAAGGAGCCGGGCTTCGCATTCCCACAGCAGCCATTCGTGGGCTGAGGACACCTGGGGCGTTGGGAACTCCCTGGCTTCTCCTTGGTTTAACATCTAGAGCTGCTTGTGAATCGGGCCGCCACACACACCCGAGTGCAGGTGTCTTCCGCACAGACTGCGGGCCTCGCTCTTCTGAACGCCGCTAGCTCGCCACCCACCCACGGGTGAACCTGGTCAGGGTGCTTTCTCTCGGGGGCAGACTCTTTTCCGGGCGGGCTACTGGTGTCTCTGTTTGCTCGTTTCTTTCTTCCATTTCGGGAAAGGCTTCCTTGCTGGGTGTGGAAATCTCCTATGCCTTCCCTCGCCTATTCTGTCAGCTTTCAAATTCTCTTTCAGTTGCCACCCTCACAGATGGATTAGGAAACTCTTTGCGGTGCACTCATTAGTGAAATGACCTCAATGAAGCTGGAATCCAATATCTAATGGCCGATTTTTAGCGAGTCCACACGCCAGGGTGGTTGGGGTCCAATGCAGCCCCGGCCAGGCCCAGGCCCCTTGGACTGGGCCACAGGAGGACACAGAGGAGGGTCCCGGCCCCCACGAAGCGGTGCCGGCGGTTCTCCACGGGCTGGGGCGTTTTCCAGAGGTAGGAGATGGAGGGGACTGATTTCTTCAGCGCCCCACAAACCACGCCACCCCACCCCACCCATGGGACACATCCCCAGAGAGAGACGCCCCATACACTGGCTCCCCTCCCCCTTGCGCTGTGCCCCAGCCCTGGCCCGGGGGAATAGGCGGCAGCCCACCCACAGGGCGAGGGGGGGCGCAGCTGAAAGGGGTTGTGGGGGAGGGCGGCCCCTGGCTGGGGTCAAAGGGCGAGCGCCGCGCGCGTGCGTGCGCAGTCAGCGTCAGCGGCGGCGACGCGCCGGGGGTGGGCAGCGGGTAGGTGAAGGAGGCCGGGCGAGGAGACGAGGGGGGCTGGGAGGGCTCCACCTTGGCGAGTCCAGCCGTGGAGGCGCATCTTGTGTGAGTGTGACTGAGTGTGAGTGTGTGTGTGTGTGTATAGAGAGACAGCCCCCCGCCCCGCCCATCACCCCCGTCCCTGGGAGCCCGCGGGACCCGGCCGGCGAACTCAACAGGCCCGGCCCGGCGCGGGGCCTGGGGCGGGAGGCGGCGGTGGCGGCGGCGGCGGCGGCGGCGGCGGCGGCGGCGGCGGGGGGAAAGCGCAGAGAGGCTCGGCTTCTTGAGCGGGGCAGGGGCGCCCTCCGCCGCCGTCTAGGGCCACACCACCCTGAACGCCCCCGATCTCGTCTGGTCTCGGAAGCTAAGCAGGGTCGGGCCCGGTTAGTACTTGGATGGGAGACCGCCTGGGAATACCGGGTGCCACAGGCTGCTTCTTTTTTTTTTTTTTTTTTTTTTTTTTGCCTCTTGTTCTGTCCCCTTTCCGGGAGCGCGGCGGCGGCCCGGGGTGGGGGTGACCCCAACCCTCAGCGCCCGCCGCGGTGCCTGGCGCCCCAGCCCGCACCGTGGGGCCTCCTCTTGTCCCAAGCCGCGACACCGCCGCCACGCGGCAGCATGCGTGGCATCTGGACTGTCAGGTCTCAGACCAAAGGTCTGCTCTGTGGGAACCGACACGCTGGAGGAAACCTTGAGAGTCTGAGAGGGGAGGGAGTTCCAGAAGAAGGCCAGGATGTCATTTTGAGGGAGTATGTGACCAGAACTCGTCCCGTTGCTTTTGGGGGTTCTATGGGCTCCACGCAGGAATCTTTGGTGGTGGCACCTGATGTTGGGGGATCCGGAGTCACACCCAGACCTGCTCCACAGGCCTCCTTTTACTTTTCTCTTCGGATTCATTATTTTTAAAAAGTGTCTCTTACCTCTATGATTGCATTTTCTTTTCTCTCTCTTTTCAAGCAGATGATGGGAGTACAAGTATTCAGGTGACATGTGTTGCCCGTGCCCCCCTCCCCCCTGTGTTCTCATTCATATACCTCTCATGTTGTTCCAGCGTATTGTGGGGGTACCAGTGTTAAGGTCGGGTACAGTTGCCCTCTCCAAGCCTCCCCCCTGGGGTCAGAGCTTCAAGTGCGCCCATCCCCCAGTCGGTGCGCACCCACCCCATTCCTAATGGAGGTGGATGCCCATCCCCTCCCCCCACCCGCCCGAGACCCACCCGATGAAGGTGATTCCTCTCCGTCCACTTAGGTGTCCATCCGTTCGTACCAATTTGCTGGTGAGCGCGCTCACGTGGTGCCCGTGTGTCCATTCTTGGGATACTTGGCTTACTGGAACGGGCTCCAGCTCTGGCCAGGAGAACACGAGAGGTGCCCTCTCACCGCTGCTCCTCACAGCCGAATGGCACTCCGTGGTGTCCACGCGCCACATTTTATTAATGCACTCCTGGCTGGATGGGCACTCGGGTCGCTTCCACGTCTTTGCGATTGTGAATTGTGCCCTAACTGTCACCCTAACCCTTACCCAGCCCGTCTCCTCTGCCCCTGCCTGACGCACTCCTCCCCGGCCAGGCCCGTCACTGTCCTGGGCCCCCGGCCTGACCGGCTCCTCCCCGCCCGGCCTGTCACCGTCCTCTGCCCCTGCCTGACATGCTCCTTCCCGCCCGGCCTCTCACCGTCCTCGGCCCCTGCCTGACCGGCTCCTCCGTCGCCTGGGCCTTCCAAGGGCTTGGTGTGGACGCTGCTTCCAGGAAGCCCTCCAGAAACCTGGCAGCAGGGTGGCCGCAGCAGTCTCCAGCAGCCGTCCCTAAGTCCCGTGAGTGCGGGGGACGTGCCCCCGCTGTGCCGCGGGGGCCCAGCCTGGTGTCTTCCCTGAGGCCCTGGGGCTGCCGGCTGGGCTGCCGCTCCCCGCAAGGGGAGAGCCGCGGAGGTGGGGACCGCCTCCTGATGGGGACGTACGTACACGCAGCTCTCCACGTCGGATCCCGGGGCTCTCTGTCCTGCCCGAAGGCCCAGCGGGCCTGCGGGTCCTTAGAGTGGCAAAAACATCCGAAAGCTGAGACTGAGGGTCCGGTGGGTGTCTGCACTTTTGTGCTGGGCACCCCAGGGAGGCCCGGGGGCTGGCTGGACAACGTGGTCTGCTGGGCGGGGGGGTTGGAGGAGCAACTGATGCCCTTTGCACCTTGGGTAGCAAGAGTCTGAGGTGTCTCTGAGCCCTGTGCCATGTCCGGGGGGGGTGCGGGGGGGAGGAGGAGGAGGAGGACGTGGGAAGGGCCGGGGCCTGCAGTCCTGTTCCCGGGGTGGCACGGCAAGTGGCTTCTTCCACAGGCTGCTTGGCCTGGGCTCCCTGCACCTGGGCCTTTGGGGGACTGGCCCTGTGCTTGCCAACACTTCCTGCAGGGACCCAGAGCTGGGAGGTGGCATCTCTCAGCCCTGGGTCGGGCAGAGCCCCAGCGGGCCATGCCCACAACCTCTCTCAGCACCGGTCCCCCAGAAGGCTCCTTTGGGACCAGGATTCTCTTGCGGTGACTCTTTAAGGTCTGGCCCCTGGATGGAGGGGCACCAGGAGTAGAGGAGCAGGAAGGGGAAGGGGGTGGCCATGCGAGGGGACACTTTGAGGCCAAGTCCCAGCTTCAGCCTGATCCTCCTGGGAACCCCGCTCTGAGACAAGGAGCCGGGCTTCGCATTCCCACAGCAGCCAGTCGTGGGCTGAGGACACCTGGGGCGTTGGGAACTCCCTGGCTTCTCCTTGGTTTAACGTCTAGAGCTGCTTGTGAATCGGGCCGCCACACACACCCGAGTGCAGGTGTCTTCCGCACAGACTGCGGGCCTCGCTCTTCTGAAGGCCGCTAGCTCGCCACCCACCCACGGGTGAACCTGGTCAGGGTGCTTTCTCTCGGGGGCAGACTCTTTTCCGGGCGGGCTACCGGTGTCTCTGTTTGCTCGTTTCTTTCTTCCATTTCGGGAAAGGCTTCCTTGCTGGGTGTGGAAATCTCCTATGCCTTCCCTCGCCTATTCTGTCAGCTTTCAAATTCTCTTTCAGTTGCCACCCTCACAGATGGATTAGGAAACTCTTTGCGGTGCACTCATTAGTGAAATGACCTCAATGAAGCTGGAATCCAATATCTAATGGCCGATTTTTAGCGAGTCCACACGCCAGGGTGGTTGGGGTCCAATGCAGCCCCGGCCAGGCCCAGGCCCCTTGGACTGGGCCACAGGAGGACACAGAGGAGGGTCCCGGCCCCCACGAAGCGGTGCCGGCGGTTCTCCACGGGCTGGGGCGTTTTCCAGAGGTAGGAGATGGAGGGGACTGATTTCTTCAGCGCCCCACAAACCACGCCACCCCACCCCACCCATGGGACACATCCCCAGAGAGAGACGCCCCATACACTGGCTCCCCTCCCCCTTGCGCTGTGCCCCAGCCCTGGCCCGGGGGAATAGGCGGCAGCCCACCCACAGGGCGAGGGGGGGCGCAGCTGAAAGGGGTTGTGGGGGAGGGCGGCCCCTGGCTGGGGTCAAAGGGCGAGCGCCGCGCGCGTGCGTGCGCAGTCAGCGTCAGCGGCGGCGACGCGCCGGGGGTGGGCAGCGGGTAGGTGAAGGAGGCCGGGCGAGGAGACGAGGGGCCTGGGAGGGCTCCACCTTGGCGAGTCCAGCCGTGGAGGCGCATCTTGTGTGAGTGTGAGTGAGTGTGAGTGTGTGTGTGTGTGTATAGAGAGACAGCCCCCCGCCCCGCCCCGCCCCGCCCATCACCCCCGTCCCTGGGAGCCCGCGGGACCCGGCCGGCGAACTCAACAGGCCCGGCCCGGCGCGGGGCCTGGGGCGGGAGGCGGCGGATGCGGCGGCGGCGGCGGCGGCGGCGGCGGCGGCGGCGGGGGGAAAGCGCAGAGAGGCTCGGCTTCTTGAGCGGGGCAGGGGCGCCCTCCGCCGCCGTCTAGGGCCACACCACCCTGAACGCCCCCGATCTCGTCTGGTCTCGGAAGCTAAGCAGGGTCGGGCCCGGTTAGTACTTGGATGGGAGACCGCCTGGGAATACCGGGTGCCACAGGCTGCTTCTTTTTTTTTTTTTTTTTTTTTTTGCCTCTTGTTCTGTCCCCTTTCCGGGAGCGCGGCGGCGGCCCGGGGTGGGGGTGACCCCAACCCTCAGCGCCCGCCGCGGTGCCTGGCGCCCCAGCCCGCACCGTGGGGCCTCCTCTTGTCCCAAGCCGCGACACCGCCGCCACGCGGCAGCATGCGTGGCATCTGGACTGTCAGGTCTCAGACCAAAGGTCTGCTCTGTGGGAACCGACACGCTGGAGGAAACCTTGAGAGTCTGAGAGGGGAGGGAGTTCCAGAAGAAGGCCAGGATGTCATTTTGAGGGAGTATGTGACCAGAACTCGTCCCGTTGCTTTTGGGGGTTCTATGGGCTCCACGCAGGAATCTTTGGTGGTGGCACCTGATGTTGGGGGATCCGGAGTCACACCCAGACCTGCTCCACAGGCCTCCTTTTACTTTTCTCTTCGGATTCATTATTTTTAAAAAGTGTCTCTTACCTCTATGATTGCATTTTCTTTTCTCTCTCTTTTCAAGCAGATGATGGGAGTACAAGTATTCAGGTGACATGTGTTGCCCGTGCCCCCCTCCCCCCTGTGTTCTCATTCATATACCTCTCATGTTGTTCCAGCGTATTGTGGGGGTACCAGTGTTAAGGTCGGGTACAGTTGCCCTCTCCAAGCCTCCCCCCTGGGGTCAGAGCTTCAAGTGCGCCCATCCCCCAGTCGGTGCGCACCCACCCCATTCCTAATGGAGGTGGATGCCCATCCCCTCCCCCCACCCGCCCGAGACCCACCCGATGAAGGTGATTCCTCTCCGTCCACTTAGGTGTCCATCCGTTCGTACCAATTTGCTGGTGAGCGCGCTCACGTGGTGCCCGTGTGTCCATTCTTGGGATACTTGGCTTACTGGAACGGGCTCCAGCTCTGGCCAGGAGAACACGAGAGGTGCCCTCTCACCGCTGCTCCTCACAGCCGAATGGCACTCCGTGGTGTCCACGCGCCACATTTTATTAATGCACTCCTGGCTGGATGGGCACTCGGGTCGCTTCCACGTCTTTGCGATTGTGAATTGTGCCCTAACTGTCACCCTAACCCTTACCCAGCCCGTCTCCTCTGCCCCTGCCTGACGCACTCCTCCCCGGCCAGGCCCGTCACTGTCCTGGGCCCCCGGCCTGACCGGCTCCTCCCCGCCCGGCCTGTCACCGTCCTCTGCCCCTGCCTGACATGCTCCTTCCCGCCCGGCCTCTCACCGTCCTCGGCCCCTGCCTGACCGGCTCCTCCGTCGCCTGGGCCTTCCAAGGGCTTGGTGTGGACGCTGCTTCCAGGAAGCCCTCCAGAAACCTGGCAGCAGGGTGGCCGCAGCAGTCTCCAGCAGCCGTCCCTAAGTCCCGTGAGTGCGGGGGACGTGCCCCCGCTGTGCCGCGGGGGCCCAGCCTGGTGTCTTCCCTGAGGCCCTGGGGCTGCCGGCTGGGCTGCCGCTCCCCGCAAGGGGAGAGCCGCGGAGGTGGGGACCGCCTCCTGATGGGGACGTACGTACACGCAGCTCTCCACGTCGGATCCCGGGGCTCTCTGTCCTGCCCGAAGGCCCAGCGGGCCTGCGGGTCCTTAGAGTGGCAAAAACATCCGAAAGCTGAGACTGAGGGTCCGGTGGGTGTCTGCACTTTTGTGCTGGGCACCCCAGGGAGGCCCGGGGGCTGGCTGGACAACGTGGTCTGCTGGGCGGGGGGGTTGGAGGAGCAACTGATGCCCTTTGCACCTTGGGTAGCAAGAGTCTGAGGTGTCTCTGAGCCCTGTGCCATGTCCGGGGGGGGTGCGGGGGGGAGGAGGAGGAGGAGGACGTGGGAAGGGCCGGGGCCTGCAGTCCTGTTCCCGGGGTGGCACGGCAAGTGGCTTCTTCCACAGGCTGCTTGGCCTGGGCTCCCTGCACCTGGGCCTTTGGGGGACTGGCCCTGTGCTTGCCAACACTTCCTGCAGGGACCCAGAGCTGGGAGGTGGCATCTCTCAGCCCTGGGTCGGGCAGAGCCCCAGCGGGCCATGCCCACAACCTCTCTCAGCACCGGTCCCCCAGAAGGCTCCTTTGGGACCAGGATTCTCTTGCGGTGACTCTTTAAGGTCTGGCCCCTGGATGGAGGGGCACCAGGAGTAGAGGAGCAGGAAGGGGAAGGGGGTGGCCATGCGAGGGGACACTTTGAGGCCAAGTCCCAGCTTCAGCCTGATCCTCCTGGGAACCCCGCTCTGAGACAAGGAGCCGGGCTTCGCATTCCCACAGCAGCCAGTCGTGGGCTGAGGACACCTGGGGCGTTGGGAACTCCCTGGCTTCTCCTTGGTTTAACGTCTAGAGCTGCTTGTGAATCGGGCCGCCACACACACCCGAGTGCAGGTGTCTTCCGCACAGACTGCGGGCCTCGCTCTTCTGAAGGCCGCTAGCTCGCCACCCACCCACGGGTGAACCTGGTCAGGGTGCTTTCTCTCGGGGGCAGACTCTTTTCCGGGCGGGCTACCGGTGTCTCTGTTTGCTCGTTTCTTTCTTCCATTTCGGGAAAGGCTTCCTTGCTGGGTGTGGAAATCTCCTATGCCTTCCCTCGCCTATTCTGTCAGCTTTCAAATTCTCTTTCAGTTGCCACCCTCACAGATGGATTAGGAAACTCTTTGCGGTGCACTCATTAGTGAAATGACCTCAATGAAGCTGGAATCCAATATCTAATGGCCGATTTTTAGCGAGTCCACACGCCAGGGTGGTTGGGGTCCAATGCAGCCCCGGCCAGGCCCAGGCCCCTTGGACTGGGCCACAGGAGGACACAGAGGAGGGTCCCGGCCCCCACGAAGCGGTGCCGGCGGTTCTCCACGGGCTGGGGCGTTTTCCAGAGGTAGGAGATGGAGGGGACTGATTTCTTCAGCGCCCCACAAACCACGCCACCCCACCCCACCCATGGGACACATCCCCAGAGAGAGACGCCCCATACACTGGCTCCCCTCCCCCTTGCGCTGTGCCCCAGCCCTGGCCCGGGGGAATAGGCGGCAGCCCACCCACAGGGCGAGGGGGGGCGCAGCTGAAAGGGGTTGTGGGGGAGGGCGGCCCCTGGCTGGGGTCAAAGGGCGAGCGCCGCGCGCGTGCGTGCGCAGTCAGCGTCAGCGGCGGCGACGCGCCGGGGGTGGGCAGCGGGTAGGTGAAGGAGGCCGGGCGAGGAGACGAGGGGCCTGGGAGGGCTCCACCTTGGCGAGTCCAGCCGTGGAGGCGCATCTTGTGTGAGTGTGAGTGAGTGTGAGTGTGTGTGTGTGTGTATAGAGAGACAGCCCCCCGCCCCGCCCCGCCCATCACCCCCGTCCCTGGGAGCCCGCGGGACCCGGCCGGCGAACTCAACAGGCCCGGCCCGGCGCGGGGCCTGGGGCGGGAGGCGGCGGATGCGGCGGCGGCGGCGGCGGCGGCGGCGGCGGCGGGGGGAAAGCGCAGAGAGGCTCGGCTTCTTGAGCGGGGCAGGGGCGCCCTCCGCCGCCGTCTAGGGCCACACCACCCTGAACGCCCCCGATCTCGTCTGGTCTCGGAAGCTAAGCAGGGTCGGGCCCGGTTAGTACTTGGATGGGAGACCGCCTGGGAATACCGGGTGCCACAGGCTGCTTCTTTTTTTTTTTTTTTTTTTTTTTGCCTCTTGTTCTGTCCCCTTTCCGGGAGCGCGGCGGCGGCCCGGGGTGGGGGTGACCCCAACCCTCAGCGCCTGCCCGCGGTGCCTGGCGCCCCAGCCCGCACCGTGGGGCCTCCTCTTGTCCAAGCCGCGACACCGCCGCCACGCGGCAGCATGCGTGGCATCTGGACTGTCAGGTCTCAGACCAAAGGTCTGCTCTGTGGGAACCGACACGCTGGAGGAAACCTTGAGAGTCTGAGAGGGGAGGGAGTTCCAGAAGAAGGCCAGGATGTCATTTTGAGGGAGTATGTGACCAGAACTCGTCCCGTTGCTTTTGGGGGTTCTATGGGCTCCACGCAGGAATCTTTGGTGGTGGCACCTGATGTTGGGGGATCCGGAGTCACACCCAGACCTGCTCCACAGGCCTCCTTTTACTTTTCTCTTCGGAATTCATTATTTTTAAAAAGTGTCTCTTACCTCTATGATTGCATTTTCTTTTCTCTCTCTTTTCAAGCAGATGATGGGAGTACAAGTATTCAGGTGACATGTGTTGCCCGTGCCCCCCTCCCCCCTGTGTTCTCATTCATATACCTCTCATGTTGTTCCAGCGTATTGTGGGGGTACCAGTGTTAAGGTCGGGTACAGTTGCCCTCTCCAAGCCTCCCCCCTGGGGTCAGAGCTTCAAGTGCGCCCATCCCCAGTCGGTGCGCACCCACCCCATTCCTAATGGAGGTGGATGCCCATCCCCTCCCCCCACCCGCCCGAGACCCACCCGATGAAGGTGATTCCTCTCCGTCCACTTAGGTGTCCATCCGTTCGTACCAATTTGCTGGTGAGCGCGCTCACGTGGTGCCCGTGTGTCCATTCTTGGGATACTTGGCTTACTGGAACGGGCTCCAGCTCTGGCCAGGAGAACACGAGAGGTGCCCTCTCACCGCTGCTCCTCACAGCCGAATGGCACTCCGTGGTGTCCACGCGCCACATTTTATTAATGCACTCCTGGCTGGATGGGCACTCGGGTCGCTTCCACGTCTTTGCGATTGTGAATTGTGCCCTAACTGTCACCCTAACCCTTACCCAGCCCGTCTCCTCTGCCCCTGCCTGACGCACTCCTCCCCGGCCAGGCCCGTCACTGTCCTGGGCCCCCGGCCTGACCGGCTCCTCCCCGCCCGGCCTGTCACCGTCCTCTGCCCCTGCCTGACATGCTCCTTCCCGCCCGGCCTCTCACCGTCCTCGGCCCCTGCCTGACCGGCTCCTCCGTCGCCTGGGCCTTCCAAGGGCTTGGTGTGGACGCTGCTTCCAGGAAGCCCTCCAGAAACCTGGCAGCAGGGTGGCCGCAGCAGTCTCCAGCAGCCGTCCCCTAAGTCCCGTGAGTGCGGGGGACGTGCCCCCGCTGTGCCGCGGGGGCCCAGCCTGGTGTCTTCCCTGAGGCCCTGGGGCTGCCGGCTGGGCTGCCGCTCCCCGCAAGGGGAGAGCCGCGGAGGTGGGGACCGCCTCCTGATGGGGACGTACGTACACGCAGCTCTCCACGTCGGATCCCGGGGCTCTCTGTCCTGCCCGAAGGCCCAGCGGGCCTGCGGGTCCTTAGAGTGGCAAAAACATCCGAAAGCTGAGACTGAGGGTCCGGTGGGTGTCTGCACTTTTGTGCTGGGCACCCCAGGGAGGCCCGGGGGCTGGCTGGACAACATGGTCTGCTGGGCGGGGGGGTTTGGAGGAGCAACTGATGCCCTTTGCACCTTGGGTAGCAAGAGTCTGAGGTGTCTCTGAGCCCTGTGCCATGTCCGGGGGGGGTGCGGGGGGGAGGAGGAGGAGGAGGACGTGGGAAGGGCCGGGGCCTGCAGTCCTGTTCCCGGGTGGCACGGCAAGTGGCTTCTTCCACAGGCTGCTTGGCCTGGGCTCCCTGCACCTGGGCCTTTGGGGGACTGGCCCTGTGCTTGCCAACACTTCCTGCAGGGACCCAGAGCTGGGAGGTGGCATCTCTCAGCCCTGGGTCGGGCAGAGCCCCAGCGGGCCATGCCCACAACCTCTCTCAGCACCGGTCCCCCAGAAGGCTCCTTTGGGACCAGGATTCTCTTGCGGTGACTCTTTAAGGTCTGGCCCCTGGATGGAGGGGCACCAGGAGTAGAGGAGCAGGAAGGGGAAGGGGGTGGCCATGCGAGGGGACACTTTGAGGCCAAGTCCCAGCTTCAGCCTGATCCTCCTGGGAACCCCGCTCTGAGACAAGGAGCCGGGCTTCGCATTCCCACAGCAGCCAGTCGTGGGCTGAGGACACCTGGGGCGTTGGGAACTCCCTGGCTTCTCCTTGGTTTAACGTCTAGAGCTGCTTGTGAATCGGGCCGCCACACACACCCGAGTGCAGGTGTCTTCCGCACAGACTGCGGGCCTCGCTCTTCTGAAGGCCGCTAGCTCGCCACCCACCCACGGGTGAACCTGGTCAGGGTGCTTTCTCTCGGGGGCAGACTCTTTTCCGGGCGGGCTACCGGTGTCTCTGTTTGCTCGTTTCTTTCTTCCATTTCGGGAAAAGGCTTCCTTGCTGGGTGTGGAAATCTCCTATGCCTTCCCTCGCCTATTCTGTCAGCTTTCAAATTCTCTTTCAGTTGCCACCCTCACAGATGGATTAGGAAACTCTTTGCGGTGCACTCATTAGTGAAATGACCTCAATGAAGCTGGAATCCAATATCTAATGGCCGATTTTTAGCGAGTCCACACGCCAGGGTGGTTGGGGTCCAATGCAGCCCCGGCCAGGCCCAGGCCCCTTGGACTGGGCCACAGGAGGACACAGAGGAGGGTCCCGGCCCCCACGAAGCGGTGCCGGCGGTTCTCCACGGGCTGGGGCGTTTTCCAGAGGTAGGAGATGGAGGGGACTGATTTCTTCAGCGCCCCACAAACCACGCCACCCCACCCCACCCATGGGACACATCCCCAGAGAGAGACGCCCCATACACTGGCTCCCCTCCCCCTTGCGCTGTGCCCCAGCCCTGGCCCGGGGGAATAGGCGGCAGCCCACCCACAGGCGAGGGGGGCGCAGCTGAAAGGGGGTTGTGGGGGAGGGCGGCCCCTGGCTGGGGTCAAAGGGCGAGCGCCGCGCGCGTGCGTGCGCAGTCAGCGTCAGCGGCGGCGACGCGCCGGGGGTGGGCAGCGGGTAGGTGAAGGAGGCCGGGCGAGGAGACGAGGGGCCTGGAGGGCTCCACCTTGGCGAGTCCAGCCGTGGAGGCGCATCTTGTGTGAGTGTGAGTGAGTGTGAGTGTGTGTGTGTGTGTATAGAGAGACAGCCCCCGCCCCGCCCCGCCCATCACCCCCGTCCCTGGGAGCCCGCGGGACCCGGCCGGCGAACTCAACAGGCCCGGCCCGGCGCGGGGCCTGGGGCGGGAGGCGGCGGATGCGGCGGCGGCGGCGGCGGCGGCGGCGGCGGCGGCGGGGGGAAAGCGCAGAGAGGCTCGGCTTCTTGAGCGGGGCAGGGGCGCCCTCCGCCGCCGTCTAGGGCCACACCACCCTGAACGCCCCCGATCTCGTCTGGTCTCGGAAGCTAAGCAGGGTCGGGGCCCGGTTAGTACTTGGATGGGAGACCGCCTGGGAATACCGGGTGCCACAGGCTGCTTCTTTTTTTTTTTTTTTTTTTTTTTGCCTCTTGTTCTGTCCCCTTTCCGGGAGCGCGGCGGCGGCCCGGGGTGGGGGTGACCCCAACCCTCAGCGCCTGCCGCGGTGCCTGGCGCCCCAGCCCGCACCGTGGGGCCTCCTCTTGTCCCAAGCCGCGACACCGCCGCCACGCGGCAGCATGCGTGGCATCTGGACTGTCAGGTCTCAGACCAAAGGTCTGCTCTGTGGGAACCGACACGCTGGAGGAAACCTTGAGAGTCTGAGAGGGGAGGAGTTCCAGAAGAAGGCCAGGATGTTCATTTTGAGGGAGTATGTGACCAGAACTCGTCCCGTTGCTTTTGGGGGTTCTATGGGCTCCACGCAGGAATCTTTGGTGGTGGCACCTGATGTTGGGGGATCCGGAGTCACACCCAGACCTGCTCACAGGCCTCCTTTTTACTTTTCTCTTCGGATTCATTATTTTTAAAAGTGTCTCTTACCTCTATGATTGCATTTTCTTTTCTCTCTCTTTCAAGCAGATGATGGGAGTACAAGTATTCAGGTGACATGTGTTGCCCGTGCCCCCCTCCCCCTGTGTTCTCATTCATATACCTCTCATGTTGTTCCAGCGTATTGTGGGGGTACCAGTGTTAAGGTCGGGTACAGTTGCCCTCTCCAAGCCTCCCCCCTGGGGTCAGAGCTTCAAGAGCGCCCATCCCCCAGTCGGTGCGCACCCACCCCATTCCTAATGGAGGTGGATGCCCATCCCCTCCCCCCACCCGCCCGAGACCCACCCGATGAAGGTGATTCCTCTCCGTCCACTTAGGTGTCCATCCGTTCGTACCAATTTGCTGGTGAGCGCGCTCACGTGGTGCCCGTGTGTCCATTCTTGGGATACTTGGCTTACTGGAACGGGCTCCAGCTCTGGCCAGGAGAACACGAGAGGTGCCCTCTCACCGCTGCTCCTCACAGCCGAATGGCACTCCGTGGTGTCCACGCGCCACATTTTTATTAATGCACTCCTGGCTGGATGGGCACTCGGGTCGCTTCCACGTCTTTGCGATTGTGAATTGTGCCCTAACTGTCACCCTAACCCTTACCCAGCCCGTCTCCTCTGCCCCTGCCTGACGCACTCCTCCCCGGCCAGGCCCGTCACTGTCCTGGGCCCCCGGCCTGACCGGCTCCTCCCCGCCCGGCCTGTCACCGTCCTCTGCCCCTGCCTGACATGCTCCTTCCCGCCCGGCCTCTCCGTCCTCGGCCCCTGCCTGACCGGCTCCTCCGTCGCCTGGGCCTTCCAAGGGCTTGGTGTGGACGCTGCTTCCAGGAAGCCCTCCAGAAACCTGGCAGCAGGGTGGCCGCAGCAGTCTCCAGCAGCCGTCCCTAAGTCCCGTGAGTGCGGGGGACGTGCCCCCGCTGTGCCGCGGGGGCCCAGCCTGGTGTCTTCCCTGAGGCCCTGGGGCTGCCGGCTGGGCTGCCGCTCCCCGCAAGGGAGAGCCGCGGAGGTGGGGACCGCCTCCTGATGGGACGTACGTACACGCAGCTCTCCACGTCGGATCCCGGGGCTCTCTGTCCTGCCCGAAGGCCCAGCGGGCCTGCGGGTCCTTAGAGTGGCAAAAACATCCGAAAGCTGAGACTGAGGGTCCGGTGGGTGTCTGCACTTTTGTGCTGGGCACCCCAGGGAGGCCCGGGGGCTGGCTGGACAACATGGTCTGCTGGGCGGGGGGGTTGGAGGAGCAACTGATGCCCTTTGCACCTTGGGTAGCAAGAGTCTGAGGTGTCTCTGAGCCCTGTGCCATGTCCGGGGGGGGTGCGGGGGGGAGGAGGAGGAGGAGGACGTGGGAAGGGCCGGGGCCTGCAGTCCTGTTCCCGGGGTGGCACGGCAAGTGGCTTCTTCCACAGGCTGCTTGGCCTGGGCTCCCTGCACCTGGGCCTTTGGGGACTGGCCCTGTGCTTGCCAACACTTCCTGCAGGGACCCAGAGCTGGGAGGTGGCATCTCTCAGCCCTGGGTCGGGCAGAGCCCCAGCGGCCATGCCCACAACCTCTCTCAGCACCGGTCCCCCAGAAGGCTCCTTTGGGACCAGGATTCTCTTGCGGTGACTCTTTAAGGTCTGGCCTCTGGATGGAGGGCACCAGGAGTAGAGGAGCAGGAAGGGGAAGGGGGTGGCCATGCGAGGGGACACTTTGAGGCCAAGTCCCAGCTTCAGCCTGATCCTCCTGGGAACCCCGCTCTGAGACAAGGAGCCGGGCTTCGCATTCCCACAGCAGCCAGTCGTGGGCTGAGGACACCTGGGGCGTTGGGAACTCCCTGGCTTCTCCTTGGTTTAACGTCTAGAGCTGCTTGTGAATCGGGCCGCCACACACACCCGAGTGCAGGTGTCTTCCGCCACAGACTGCGGGCCTCGCTCTTCTGAACGCCGCTAGCTCGCCACCCACCCACGGGTGAACCTGGTCAGGGTGCTTTCTCTCGGGGGCAGACTCTTTTCCGGGCGGGCTACCGGTGTCTCTGTTTGCTCGTTTCTTTCTTCCATTTCGGGAAAGGCTTCCTTGCTGGGTGTGGAAATCTCCTATGCCTTCCCTCGCCTATTCTGTCAGCTTTCAAATTCTCTTTCAGTTGCCACCCTCACAGATGGATTAGGAAACTCTTTGCGGTGCACTCATTAGTGAAATGACCTCAATGAAGCTGGAATCCAATATCTAATGGCCGATTTTTAGCGAGTCCACACGCCAGGGTGGTTGGGGTCCAATGCAGCCCCGGCCAGGCCCAGGCCCCTTGGACTGGGCCACAGGAGGACACAGAGGAGGGTCCCGGCCCCCACGAAGCGGTGCCGGCGGTTCTCCACGGGCTGGGGCGTTTTCCAGAGGTAGGAGATGGAGGGGACTGGATTTCTTCAGCGCCCCACAAACCACGCCACCCCCACCCCACCCATGGGACACATCCCCAGAGAGAGAAGCCATACACTGGCTCCCCTCCCCCTTGCGCTGTGCCCCAGCCCTGGCCCGGGGGAATAGGCGGCAGCCCACCCACAGGGCGAGGGGGGGCGCAGCTGAAAGGGGTTGTGGGGGAGGGCGGCCCCTGGCTGGGGTCAAAGGGCGAGCGCCGCGCGCGTGCGTGCGCAGTCAGCGTCAGCGGCGGCGACGCGCCGGGGGTGGGCAGCGGGTAGGTGAAGGAGGCCGGGCGAGGAGACGAGGGGCCTGGGAGGGCTCCACCTTGGCGAGTCCAGCCGTGGAGGCGCATCTTGTGTGAGTGTGAGTGAGTGTGTGTGTGTGTGTGTGTGTATAGAGAGACAGCCCCCCGCCCCGCCCCGCCCATCACCCCCGTCCCTGGGAGCCCGCGGGACCCGGCCGGCGAACTCAACAGGCCCGGCCCGGCGCGGGGCCTGGGGGCGGGAGGCGGCGGATGCGGCGGCGGCGGCGGCGGCGGCGGCGGCGGCGGCGGGGGAAAGCGCAGAGAGGCTCGGCTTCTTGAGCGGGGCAGGGGCGCCCTCCGCCGCCGTCTAGGGCCACACCACCCTGAACGCCCCCGATCTCGTCCTGGGCTTCGGAAGCTAAGCAGGGTCGGGCCCGGTTAGTACTTGGATGGGAGACCGCCTGGGAATACCGGGTGCCACAGGCTGCTTCTTTTTTTTTTTTTTTTTTTTTTTGCCTCTTGTTCTGTCCCCTTTCCGGGAGCGCGGCGGCGGCCCGGGGTGGGGGTGACCCCAACCCTCAGCGCCCGCCGCGGTGCCTGGCGCCCCAGCCCGCACCGTGGGGCCTCCTCTTGTCCCAAGCCGCGACACCGCCGCCACGCGGCAGCATGCGTGGCATCTGGACTGTCAGGTCTCAGACCAAAGGTCTGCTCTGTGGGAACCGACACGCTGGAGGAAACCTTGAGAGTCTGAGAGGGGAGGGAGTTCCAGAAGAAGGCCAGGATGTCATTTTGAGGGAGTATGTGACCAGAACTCGTCCCGTTGCTTTTGGGGGTTCTATGGGCTCCACGCAGGAATCTTTGGTGGTGGCACCTGATGTTGGGGGATCCGGAGTCACACCCAGACCTGCTCCACAGGCCTCCTTTTACTTTTCTCTTCGGATTCATTATTTTTAAAAAGTGTCTCTTACCTCTATGATTGCATTTTCTTTTCTCTCTCTTTTCAAGCAGATGATGGGAGTACAAGTATTCAGGTGACATGTGTTGCCCGTGCCCCCCTCCCCCCTGTGTTCTCATTCATATACCTCTCATGTTGTTCCAGCGTATTGTGGGGGTACCAGTGTTAAGGTCGGGTACAGTTGCCCTCTCCAAGCCTCCCCCCTGGGGTCAGAGCTTCAAGTGCGCCCATCCCCCAGTCGGTGCGCACCCACCCCATTCCTAATGGAGGTGGATGCCCATCCCCTCCCCCCACCCGCCCGAGACCCACCCGATGAAGGTGATTCCTCTCCGTCCACTTAGGTGTCCATCCGTTCGTACCAATTTGCTGGTGAGCGCGCTCACGTGGTGCCCGTGTGTCCATTCTTGGGATACTTGGCTTACTGGAACGGGCTCCAGCTCTGGCCAGGAGAACACGAGAGGTGCCCTCTCACCGCTGCTCCTCACAGCCGAATGGCACTCCGTGGTGTCCACGCGCCACATTTTATTAATGCACTCCTGGCTGGATGGGCACTCGGGTCGCTTCCACGTCTTTGCGATTGTGAATTGTGCCCTAACTGTCACCCTAACCCTTACCCAGCCCGTCTCCTCTGCCCCTGCCTGACGCACTCCTCCCCGGCCAGGCCCGTCACTGTCCTGGGCCCCCGGCCTGACCGGCTCCTCCCCGCCCGGCCTGTCACCGTCCTCTGCCCCTGCCTGACATGCTCCTTCCCGCCCGGCCTCTCACCGTCCTCGGCCCCTGCCTGACCGGCTCCTCCGTCGCCTGGGCCTTCCAAGGGCTTGGTGTGGACGCTGCTTCCAGGAAGCCCTCCAGAAACCTGGCAGCAGGGTGGCCGCAGCAGTCTCCAGCAGCCGTCCCTAAGTCCCGTGAGTGCGGGGGACGTGCCCCCGCTGTGCCGCGGGGGCCCAGCCTGGTGTCTTCCCTGAGGCCCTGGGGCTGCCGGCTGGGCTGCCGCTCCCCGCAAGGGGAGAGCCGCGGAGGTGGGGACCGCCTCCTGATGGGGACGTACGTACACGCAGCTCTCCACGTCGGATCCCGGGGCTCTCTGTCCTGCCCGAAGGCCCAGCGGGCCTGCGGGTCCTTAGAGTGGCAAAAACATCCGAAAGCTGAGACTGAGGGTCCGGTGGGTGTCTGCACTTTTGTGCTGGGCACCCCAGGGAGGCCCGGGGGCTGGCTGGACAACGTGGTCTGCTGGGCGGGGGGGTTGGAGGAGCAACTGATGCCCTTTGCACCTTGGGTAGCAAGAGTCTGAGGTGTCTCTGAGCCCTGTGCCATGTCCGGGGGGGGTGCGGGGGGGAGGAGGAGGAGGAGGACGTGGGAAGGGCCGGGGCCTGCAGTCCTGTTCCCGGGGTGGCACGGCAAGTGGCTTCTTCCACAGGCTGCTTGGCCTGGGCTCCCTGCACCTGGGCCTTTGGGGGACTGGCCCTGTGCTTGCCAACACTTCCTGCAGGGACCCAGAGCTGGGAGGTGGCATCTCTCAGCCCTGGGTCGGGCAGAGCCCCAGCGGGCCATGCCCACAACCTCTCTCAGCACCGGTCCCCCAGAAGGCTCCTTTGGGACCAGGATTCTCTTGCGGTGACTCTTTAAGGTCTGGCCCCTGGATGGAGGGGCACCAGGAGTAGAGGAGCAGGAAGGGGAAGGGGGTGGCCATGCGAGGGGACACTTTGAGGCCAAGTCCCAGCTTCAGCCTGATCCTCCTGGGAACCCCGCTCTGAGACAAGGAGCCGGGCTTCGCATTCCCACAGCAGCCAGTCGTGGGCTGAGGACACCTGGGGCGTTGGGAACTCCCTGGCTTCTCCTTGGTTTAACGTCTAGAGCTGCTTGTGAATCGGGCCGCCACACACACCCGAGTGCAGGTGTCTTCCGCACAGACTGCGGGCCTCGCTCTTCTGAAGGCCGCTAGCTCGCCACCCACCCACGGGTGAACCTGGTCAGGGTGCTTTCTCTCGGGGGCAGACTCTTTTCCGGGCGGGCTACCGGTGTCTCTGTTTGCTCGTTTCTTTCTTCCATTTCGGGAAAGGCTTCCTTGCTGGGTGTGGAAATCTCCTATGCCTTCCCTCGCCTATTCTGTCAGCTTTCAAATTCTCTTTCAGTTGCCACCCTCACAGATGGATTAGGAAACTCTTTGCGGTGCACTCATTAGTGAAATGACCTCAATGAAGCTGGAATCCAATATCTAATGGCCGATTTTTAGCGAGTCCACACGCCAGGGTGGTTGGGGTCCAATGCAGCCCCGGCCAGGCCCAGGCCCCTTGGACTGGGCCACAGGAGGACACAGAGGAGGGTCCCGGCCCCCACGAAGCGGTGCCGGCGGTTCTCCACGGGCTGGGGCGTTTTCCAGAGGTAGGAGATGGAGGGGACTGATTTCTTCAGCGCCCCACAAACCACGCCACCCCACCCCACCCATGGGACACATCCCCAGAGAGAGACGCCCCATACACTGGCTCCCCTCCCCCTTGCGCTGTGCCCCAGCCCTGGCCCGGGGGAATAGGCGGCAGCCCACCCACAGGGCGAGGGGGGGCGCAGCTGAAAGGGGTTGTGGGGGAGGGCGGCCCCTGGCTGGGGTCAAAGGGCGAGCGCCGCGCGCGTGCGTGCGCAGTCAGCGTCAGCGGCGGCGACGCGCCGGGGGTGGGCAGCGGGTAGGTGAAGGAGGCCGGGCGAGGAGACGAGGGGCCTGGGAGGGCTCCACCTTGGCGAGTCCAGCCGTGGAGGCGCATCTTGTGTGAGTGTGAGTGAGTGTGAGTGTGTGTGTGTGTGTATAGAGAGACAGCCCCCCGCCCCGCCCCGCCCCGCCCATCACCCCCGTCCCTGGGAGCCCGCGGGACCCGGCCGGCGAACTCAACAGGCCCGGCCCGGCGCGGGGCCTGGGGCGGGAGGCGGCGGATGCGGCGGCGGCGGCGGCGGCGGCGGCGGCGGCGGCGGGGGGAAAGCGCAGAGAGGCTCGGCTTCTTGAGCGGGGCAGGGGCGCCCTCCGCCGCCGTCTAGGGCCACACCACCCTGAACGCCCCCGATCTCGTCTGGTCTCGGAAGCTAAGCAGGGTCGGGCCCGGTTAGTACTTGGATGGGAGACCGCCTGGGAATACCGGGTGCCACAGGCTGCTTCTTTTTTTTTTTTTTTTTTTTTTTGCCTCTTGTTCTGTCCCCTTTCCGGGAGCGCGGCGGCGGCCCGGGGTGGGGGTGACCCCAACCCTCAGCGCCCGCCGCGGTGCCTGGCGCCCCAGCCCGCACCGTGGGGCCTCCTCTTGTCCCAAGCCGCGACACCGCCGCCACGCGGCAGCATGCGTGGCATCTGGACTGTCAGGTCTCAGACCAAAGGTCTGCTCTGTGGGAACCGACACGCTGGAGGAAACCTTGAGAGTCTGAGAGGGGAGGGAGTTCCAGAAGAAGGCCAGGATGTCATTTTGAGGGAGTATGTGACCAGAACTCGTCCCGTTGCTTTTGGGGGTTCTATGGGCTCCACGCAGGAATCTTTGGTGGTGGCACCTGATGTTGGGGGATCCGGAGTCACACCCAGACCTGCTCCACAGGCCTCCTTTTACTTTTCTCTTCGGATTCATTATTTTTAAAAAGTGTCTCTTACCTCTATGATTGCATTTTCTTTTCTCTCTCTTTTCAAGCAGATGATGGGAGTACAAGTATTCAGGTGACATGTGTTGCCCGTGCCCCCCTCCCCCCTGTGTTCTCATTCATATACCTCTCATGTTGTTCCAGCGTATTGTGGGGGTACCAGTGTTAAGGTCGGGTACAGTTGCCCTCTCCAAGCCTCCCCCCTGGGGTCAGAGCTTCAAGTGCGCCCATCCCCCAGTCGGTGCGCACCCACCCCATTCCTAATGGAGGTGGATGCCCATCCCCTCCCCCCACCCGCCCGAGACCCACCCGATGAAGGTGATTCCTCTCCGTCCACTTAGGTGTCCATCCGTTCGTACCAATTTGCTGGTGAGCGCGCTCACGTGGTGCCCGTGTGTCCATTCTTGGGATACTTGGCTTACTGGAACGGGCTCCAGCTCTGGCCAGGAGAACACGAGAGGTGCCCTCTCACCGCTGCTCCTCACAGCCGAATGGCACTCCGTGGTGTCCACGCGCCACATTTTATTAATGCACTCCTGGCTGGATGGGCACTCGGGTCGCTTCCACGTCTTTGCGATTGTGAATTGTGCCCTAACTGTCACCCTAACCCTTACCCAGCCCGTCTCCTCTGCCCCTGCCTGACGCACTCCTCCCCGGCCAGGCCCGTCACTGTCCTGGGCCCCCGGCCTGACCGGCTCCTCCCCGCCCGGCCTGTCACCGTCCTCTGCCCCTGCCTGACATGCTCCTTCCCGCCCGGCCTCTCACCGTCCTCGGCCCCTGCCTGACCGGCTCCTCCGTCGCCTGGGCCTTCCAAGGGCTTGGTGTGGACGCTGCTTCCAGGAAGCCCTCCAGAAACCTGGCAGCAGGGTGGCCGCAGCAGTCTCCAGCAGCCGTCCCTAAGTCCCGTGAGTGCGGGGGACGTGCCCCCGCTGTGCCGCGGGGGCCCAGCCTGGTGTCTTCCCTGAGGCCCTGGGGCTGCCGGCTGGGCTGCCGCTCCCCGCAAGGGGAGAGCCGCGGAGGTGGGGACCGCCTCCTGATGGGGACGTACGTACACGCAGCTCTCCACGTCGGATCCCGGGGCTCTCTGTCCTGCCCGAAGGCCCAGCGGGCCTGCGGGTCCTTAGAGTGGCAAAAACATCCGAAAGCTGAGACTGAGGGTCCGGTGGGTGTCTGCACTTTTGTGCTGGGCACCCCAGGGAGGCCCGGGGGCTGGCTGGACAACGTGGTCTGCTGGGCGGGGGGGTTGGAGGAGCAACTGATGCCCTTTGCACCTTGGGTAGCAAGAGTCTGAGGTGTCTCTGAGCCCTGTGCCATGTCCGGGGGGGGGTGCGGGGGGGAGGAGGAGGAGGAGGACGTGGGAAGGGCCGGGGCCTGCAGTCCTGTTCCCGGGGTGGCACGGCAAGTGGCTTCTTCCACAGGCTGCTTGGCCTGGGCTCCCTGCACCTGGGCCTTTGGGGGACTGGCCCTGTGCTTGCCAACACTTCCTGCAGGGACCCAGAGCTGGGAGGTGGCATCTCTCAGCCCTGGGTCGGGCAGAGCCCCAGCGGGCCATGCCCACAACCTCTCTCAGCACCGGTCCCCCAGAAGGCTCCTTTGGGACCAGGATTCTCTTGCGGTGACTCTTTAAGGTCTGGCCCCTGGATGGAGGGGCACCAGGAGTAGAGGAGCAGGAAGGGGAAGGGGGTGGCCATGCGAGGGGACACTTTGAGGCCAAGTCCCAGCTTCAGCCTGATCCTCCTGGGAACCCCGCTCTGAGACAAGGAGCCGGGCTTCGCATTCCCACAGCAGCCATTCGTGGGCTGAGGACACCTGGGGCGTTGGGAACTCCCTGGCTTCTCCTTGGTTTAACATCTAGAGCTGCTTGTGAATCGGGCCGCCACACACACCCGAGTGCAGGTGTCTTCCGCACAGACTGCGGGCCTCGCTCTTCTGAAGGCCGCTAGCTCGCCACCCACCCACGGGTGAACCTGGTCAGGGTGCTTTCTCTCGGGGGCAGACTCTTTTCCGGGCGGGCTACCGGTGTCTCTGTTTGCTCGTTTCTTTCTTCCATTTCGGGAAAGGCTTCCTTGCTGGGTGTGGAAATCTCCTATGCCTTCCCTCGCCTATTCTGTCAGCTTTCAAATTCTCTTTCAGTTGCCACCCTCACAGATGGATTAGGAAACTCTTTGCGGTGCACTCATTAGTGAAATGACCTCAATGAAGCTGGAATCCAATATCTAATGGCCGATTTTTAGCGAGTCCACACGCCAGGGTGGTTGGGGTCCAATGCAGCCCCGGCCAGGCCCAGGCCCCTTGGACTGGGCCACAGGAGGACACAGAGGAGGGTCCCGGCCCCCACGAAGCGGTGCCGGCGGTTCTCCACGGGCTGGGGCGTTTTCCAGAGGTAGGAGATGGAGGGGACTGATTTCTTCAGCGCCCCACAAACCACGCCACCCCACCCCACCCATGGGACACATCCCCAGAGAGAGACGCCCCATACACTGGCTCCCCTCCCCCTTGCGCTGTGCCCCAGCCCTGGCCCGGGGGAATAGGCGGCAGCCCACCCACAGGGCGAGGGGGGGCGCAGCTGAAAGGGGTTGTGGGGGAGGGCGGCCCCTGGCTGGGGTCAAAGGGCGAGCGCCGCGCGCGTGCGTGCGCAGTCAGCGTCAGCGGCGGCGACGCGCCGGGGGTGGGCAGCGGGTAGGTGAAGGAGGCCGGGCGAGGAGACGAGGGGGGCTGGGAGGGCTCCACCTTGGCGAGTCCAGCCGTGGAGGCGCATCTTGTGTGAGTGTGAGTGAGTGTGAGTGTGTGTGTGTGTGTATAGAGAGACAGCCCCCCGCCCCGCCCATCACCCCCGTCCCTGGGAGCCCGCGGGACCCGGCCGGCGAACTCAACAGGCCCGGCCCGGCGCGGGGCCTGGGGCGGGAGGCGGCGGTGGCGGCGGCGGCGGCGGCGGCGGCGGCGGCGGCGGCGGGGGGAAAGCGCAGAGAGGCTCGGCTTCTTGAGCGGGGCAGGGGCGCCCTCCGCCGCCGTCTAGGGCCACACCACCCTGAACGCCCCCGATCTCGTCTGGTCTCGGAAGCTAAGCAGGGTCGGGCCCGGTTAGTACTTGGATGGGAGACCGCCTGGGAATACCGGGTGCCACAGGCTGCTTCTTTTTTTTTTTTTTTTTTTTTTTTTTGCCTCTTGTTCTGTCCCCTTTCCGGGAGCGCGGCGGCGGCCCGGGGTGGGGGTGACCCCAACCCTCAGCGCCCGCCGCGGTGCCTGGCGCCCCAGCCCGCACCGTGGGGCCTCCTCTTGTCCCAAGCCGCGACACCGCCGCCACGCGGCAGCATGCGTGGCATCTGGACTGTCAGGTCTCAGACCAAAGGTCTGCTCTGTGGGAACCGACACGCTGGAGGAAACCTTGAGAGTCTGAGAGGGGAGGGAGTTCCAGAAGAAGGCCAGGATGTCATTTTGAGGGAGTATGTGACCAGAACTCGTCCCGTTGCTTTTGGGGGTTCTATGGGCTCCACGCAGGAATCTTTGGTGGTGGCACCTGATGTTGGGGGATCCGGAGTCACACCCAGACCTGCTCCACAGGCCTCCTTTTACTTTTCTCTTCGGATTCATTATTTTTAAAAAGTGTCTCTTACCTCTATGATTGCATTTTCTTTTCTCTCTCTTTTCAAGCAGATGATGGGAGTACAAGTATTCAGGTGACATGTGTTGCCCGTGCCCCCCTCCCCCCTGTGTTCTCATTCATATACCTCTCATGTTGTTCCAGCGTATTGTGGGGGTACCAGTGTTAAGGTCGGGTACAGTTGCCCTCTCCAAGCCTCCCCCCTGGGGTCAGAGCTTCAAGTGCGCCCATCCCCCAGTCGGTGCGCACCCACCCCATTCCTAATGGAGGTGGATGCCCATCCCCTCCCCCCACCCGCCCGAGACCCACCCGATGAAGGTGATTCCTCTCCGTCCACTTAGGTGTCCATCCGTTCGTACCAATTTGCTGGTGAGCGCGCTCACGTGGTGCCCGTGTGTCCATTCTTGGGATACTTGGCTTACTGGAACGGGCTCCAGCTCTGGCCAGGAGAACACGAGAGGTGCCCTCTCACCGCTGCTCCTCACAGCCGAATGGCACTCCGTGGTGTCCACGCGCCACATTTTATTAATGCACTCCTGGCTGGATGGGCACTCGGGTCGCTTCCACGTCTTTGCGATTGTGAATTGTGCCCTAACTGTCACCCTAACCCTTACCCAGCCCGTCTCCTCTGCCCCTGCCTGACGCACTCCTCCCCGGCCAGGCCCGTCACTGTCCTGGGCCCCCGGCCTGACCGGCTCCTCCCCGCCCGGCCTGTCACCGTCCTCTGCCCCTGCCTGACATGCTCCTTCCCGCCCGGCCTCTCACCGTCCTCGGCCCCTGCCTGACCGGCTCCTCCGTCGCCTGGGCCTTCCAAGGGCTTGGTGTGGACGCTGCTTCCAGGAAGCCCTCCAGAAACCTGGCAGCAGGGTGGCCGCAGCAGTCTCCAGCAGCCGTCCCTAAGTCCCGTGAGTGCGGGGGACGTGCCCCCGCTGTGCCGCGGGGGCCCAGCCTGGTGTCTTCCCTGAGGCCCTGGGGCTGCCGGCTGGGCTGCCGCTCCCCGCAAGGGGAGAGCCGCGGAGGTGGGGACCGCCTCCTGATGGGGACGTACGTACACGCAGCTCTCCACGTCGGATCCCGGGGCTCTCTGTCCTGCCCGAAGGCCCAGCGGGCCTGCGGGTCCTTAGAGTGGCAAAAACATCCGAAAGCTGAGACTGAGGGTCCGGTGGGTGTCTGCACTTTTGTGCTGGGCACCCCAGGGAGGCCCGGGGGCTGGCTGGACAACGTGGTCTGCTGGGCGGGGGGGTTGGAGGAGCAACTGATGCCCTTTGCACCTTGGGTAGCAAGAGTCTGAGGTGTCTCTGAGCCCTGTGCCATGTCCGGGGGGGGTGCGGGGGGGAGGAGGAGGAGGAGGACGTGGGAAGGGCCGGGGCCTGCAGTCCTGTTCCCGGGGTGGCACGGCAAGTGGCTTCTTCCACAGGCTGCTTGGCCTGGGCTCCCTGCACCTGGGCCTTTGGGGGACTGGCCCTGTGCTTGCCAACACTTCCTGCAGGGACCCAGAGCTGGGAGGTGGCATCTCTCAGCCCTGGGTCGGGCAGAGCCCCAGCGGGCCATGCCCACAACCTCTCTCAGCACCGGTCCCCCAGAAGGCTCCTTTGGGACCAGGATTCTCTTGCGGTGACTCTTTAAGGTCTGGCCCCTGGATGGAGGGGCACCAGGAGTAGAGGAGCAGGAAGGGGAAGGGGGTGGCCATGCGAGGGGACACTTTGAGGCCAAGTCCCAGCTTCAGCCTGATCCTCCTGGGAACCCCGCTCTGAGACAAGGAGCCGGGCTTCGCATTCCCACAGCAGCCAGTCGTGGGCTGAGGACACCTGGGGCGTTGGGAACTCCCTGGCTTCTCCTTGGTTTAACGTCTAGAGCTGCTTGTGAATCGGGCCGCCACACACACCCGAGTGCAGGTGTCTTCCGCACAGACTGCGGGCCTCGCTCTTCTGAAGGCCGCTAGCTCGCCACCCACCCACGGGTGAACCTGGTCAGGGTGCTTTCTCTCGGGGGCAGACTCTTTTCCGGGCGGGCTACCGGTGTCTCTGTTTGCTCGTTTCTTTCTTCCATTTCGGGAAAGGCTTCCTTGCTGGGTGTGGAAATCTCCTATGCCTTCCCTCGCCTATTCTGTCAGCTTTCAAATTCTCTTTCAGTTGCCACCCTCACAGATGGATTAGGAAACTCTTTGCGGTGCACTCATTAGTGAAATGACCTCAATGAAGCTGGAATCCAATATCTAATGGCCGATTTTTAGCGAGTCCACACGCCAGGGTGGTTGGGGTCCAATGCAGCCCCGGCCAGGCCCAGGCCCCTTGGACTGGGCCACAGGAGGACACAGAGGAGGGTCCCGGCCCCCACGAAGCGGTGCCGGCGGTTCTCCACGGGCTGGGGCGTTTTCCAGAGGTAGGAGATGGAGGGGACTGATTTCTTCAGCGCCCCACAAACCACGCCACCCCACCCCACCCATGGGACACATCCCCAGAGAGAGACGCCCCATACACTGGCTCCCCTCCCCCTTGCGCTGTGCCCCAGCCCTGGCCCGGGGGAATAGGCGGCAGCCCACCCACAGGGCGAGGGGGGGCGCAGCTGAAAGGGGTTGTGGGGGAGGGCGGCCCCTGGCTGGGGTCAAAGGGCGAGCGCCGCGCGCGTGCGTGCGCAGTCAGCGTCAGCGGCGGCGACGCGCCGGGGGTGGGCAGCGGGTAGGTGAAGGAGGCCGGGCGAGGAGACGAGGGGCCTGGGAGGGCTCCACCTTGGCGAGTCCAGCCGTGGAGGCGCATCTTGTGTGAGTGTGAGTGAGTGTGAGTGTGTGTGTGTGTGTATAGAGAGACAGCCCCCCGCCCCGCCCCGCCCCGCCCATCACCCCCGTCCCTGGGAGCCCGCGGGACCCGGCCGGCGAACTCAACAGGCCCGGCCCGGCGCGGGGCCTGGGGCGGGAGGCGGCGGATGCGGCGGCGGCGGCGGCGGCGGCGGCGGCGGCGGCGGCGGGGGGAAAGCGCAGAGAGGCTCGGCTTCTTGAGCGGGGCAGGGGCGCCCTCCGCCGCCGTCTAGGGCCACACCACCCTGAACGCCCCCGATCTCGTCTGGTCTCGGAAGCTAAGCAGGGTCGGGCCCGGTTAGTACTTGGATGGGAGACCGCCTGGGAATACCGGGTGCCACAGGCTGCTTCTTTTTTTTTTTTTTTTTTTTTTTTGCCTCTTGTTCTGTCCCCTTTCCGGGAGCGCGGCGGCGGCCCGGGGTGGGGGTGACCCCAACCCTCAGCGCCCGCCGCGGTGCCTGGCGCCCCAGCCCGCACCGTGGGGCCTCCTCTTGTCCCAAGCCGCGACACCGCCGCCACGCGGCAGCATGCGTGGCATCTGGACTGTCAGGTCTCAGACCAAAGGTCTGCTCTGTGGGAACCGACACGCTGGAGGAAACCTTGAGAGTCTGAGAGGGGAGGGAGTTCCAGAAGAAGGCCAGGATGTCATTTTGAGGGAGTATGTGACCAGAACTCGTCCCGTTGCTTTTGGGGGTTCTATGGGCTCCACGCAGGAATCTTTGGTGGTGGCACCTGATGTTGGGGGATCCGGAGTCACACCCAGACCTGCTCCACAGGCCTCCTTTTACTTTTCTCTTCGGATTCATTATTTTTAAAAAGTGTCTCTTACCTCTATGATTGCATTTTCTTTTCTCTCTCTTTTCAAGCAGATGATGGGAGTACAAGTATTCAGGTGACATGTGTTGCCCGTGCCCCCCTCCCCCCTGTGTTCTCATTCATATACCTCTCATGTTGTTCCAGCGTATTGTGGGGGTACCAGTGTTAAGGTCGGGTACAGTTGCCCTCTCCAAGCCTCCCCCCTGGGGTCAGAGCTTCAAGTGCGCCCATCCCCCAGTCGGTGCGCACCCACCCCATTCCTAATGGAGGTGGATGCCCATCCCCTCCCCCCACCCGCCCGAGACCCACCCGATGAAGGTGATTCCTCTCCGTCCACTTAGGTGTCCATCCGTTCGTACCAATTTGCTGGTGAGCGCGCTCACGTGGTGCCCGTGTGTCCATTCTTGGGATACTTGGCTTACTGGAACGGGCTCCAGCTCTGGCCAGGAGAACACGAGAGGTGCCCTCTCACCGCTGCTCCTCACAGCCGAATGGCACTCCGTGGTGTCCACGCGCCACATTTTATTAATGCACTCCTGGCTGGATGGGCACTCGGGTCGCTTCCACGTCTTTGCGATTGTGAATTGTGCCCTAACTGTCACCCTAACCCTTACCCAGCCCGTCTCCTCTGCCCCTGCCTGACGCACTCCTCCCCGGCCAGGCCCGTCACTGTCCTGGGCCCCCGGCCTGACCGGCTCCTCCCCGCCCGGCCTGTCACCGTCCTCTGCCCCTGCCTGACATGCTCCTTCCCGCCCGGCCTCTCACCGTCCTCGGCCCCTGCCTGACCGGCTCCTCCGTCGCCTGGGCCTTCCAAGGGCTTGGTGTGGACGCTGCTTCCAGGAAGCCCTCCAGAAACCTGGCAGCAGGGTGGCCGCAGCAGTCTCCAGCAGCCGTCCCTAAGTCCCGTGAGTGCGGGGGACGTGCCCCCGCTGTGCCGCGGGGGCCCAGCCTGGTGTCTTCCCTGAGGCCCTGGGGCTGCCGGCTGGGCTGCCGCTCCCCGCAAGGGGAGAGCCGCGGAGGTGGGGACCGCCTCCTGATGGGGACGTACGTACAGGCAGCTCTCCACGTCGGATCCCGGGGCTCTCTGTCCTGCCCGAAGGCCCAGCGGGCCTGCGGGTCCTTAGAGTGGCAAAAACATCCGAAAGCTGAGACTGAGGGTCCGGTGGGTGTCTGCACTTTTGTGCTGGGCACCCCAGGGAGGCCCGGGGGCTGGCTGGACAACGTGGTCTGCTGGGCGGGGGGGTTGGAGGAGCAACTGATGCCCTTTGCACCTTGGGTAGCAAGAGTCTGAGGTGTCTCTGAGCCCTGTGCCATGTCCGGGGGGGGTGCGGGGGGGAGGAGGAGGAGGAGGACGTGGGAAGGGCCGGGGCCTGCAGTCCTGTTCCCGGGGTGGCACGGCAAGTGGCTTCTTCCACAGGCTGCTTGGCCTGGGCTCCCTGCACCTGGGCCTTTGGGGGACTGGCCCTGTGCTTGCCAACACTTCCTGCAGGGACCCAGAGCTGGGAGGTGGCATCTCTCAGCCCTGGGTCGGGCAGAGCCCCAGCGGGCCATGCCCACAACCTCTCTCAGCACCGGTCCCCCAGAAGGCTCCTTTGGGACCAGGATTCTCTTGCGGTGACTCTTTAAGGTCTGGCCCCTGGATGGAGGGGCACCAGGAGTAGAGGAGCAGGAAGGGGAAGGGGGTGGCCATGCGAGGGGACACTTTGAGGCCAAGTCCCAGCTTCAGCCTGATCCTCCTGGGAACCCCGCTCTGAGACAAGGAGCCGGGCTTCGCATTCCCACAGCAGCCAGTCGTGGGCTGAGGACACCTGGGGCGTTGGGAACTCCCTGGCTTCTCCTTGGTTTAACGTCTAGAGCTGCTTGTGAATCGGGCCGCCACACACACCCGAGTGCAGGTGTCTTCCGCACAGACTGCGGGCCTCGCTCTTCTGAAGGCCGCTAGCTCGCCACCCACCCACGGGTGAACCTGGTCAGGGTGCTTTCTCTCGGGGGCAGACTCTTTTCCGGGCGGGCTACCGGTGTCTCTGTTTGCTCGTTTCTTTCTTCCATTTCGGGAAAGGCTTCCTTGCTGGGTGTGGAAATCTCCTATGCCTTCCCTCGCCTATTCTGTCAGCTTTCAAATTCTCTTTCAGTTGCCACCCTCACAGATGGATTAGGAAACTCTTTGCGGTGCACTCATTAGTGAAATGACCTCAATGAAGCTGGAATCCAATATCTAATGGCCGATTTTTAGCGAGTCCACACGCCAGGGTGGTTGGGGTCCAATGCAGCCCCGGCCAGGCCCAGGCCCCTTGGACTGGGCCACAGGAGGACACAGAGGAGGGTCCCGGCCCCCACGAAGCGGTGCCGGCGGTTCTCCACGGGCTGGGGCGTTTTCCAGAGGTAGGAGATGGAGGGGACTGATTTCTTCAGCGCCCCACAAACCACGCCACCCCACCCCACCCATGGGACACATCCCCAGAGAGAGACGCCCCATACACTGGCTCCCCTCCCCCTTGCGCTGTGCCCCAGCCCTGGCCCGGGGGAATAGGCGGCAGCCCACCCACAGGGCGAGGGGGGGCGCAGCTGAAAGGGGTTGTGGGGGAGGGCGGCCCCTGGCTGGGGTCAAAGGGCGAGCGCCGCGCGCGTGCGTGCGCAGTCAGCGTCAGCGGCGGCGACGCGCCGGGGGTGGGCAGCGGGTAGGTGAAGGAGGCCGGGCGAGGAGACGAGGGGCCTGGGAGGGCTCCACCTTGGCGAGTCCAGCCGTGGAGGCGCATCTTGTGTGAGTGTGAGTGAGTGTGAGTGTGTGTGTGTGTGTATAGAGAGACAGCCCCCCGCCCCGCCCCGCCCATCACCCCCGTCCCTGGGAGCCCGCGGGACCCGGCCGGCGAACTCAACAGGCCCGGCCCGGCGCGGGGCCTGGGGCGGGAGGCGGCGGATGCGGCGGCGGCGGCGGCGGCGGCGGCGGCGGCGGCGGGGGGAAAGCGCAGAGAGGCTCGGCTTCTTGAGCGGGGCAGGGGCGCCCTCCGCCGCCGTCTAGGGCCACACCACCCTGAACGCCCCCGATCTCGTCTGGTCTCGGAAGCTAAGCAGGGTCGGGCCCGGTTAGTACTTGGATGGGAGACCGCCTGGGAATACCGGGTGCCACAGGCTGCTTCTTTTTTTTTTTTTTTTTTTTTTTGCCTCTTGTTCTGTCCCCTTTCCGGGAGCGCGGCGGCGGCCCGGGGTGGGGGTGACCCCAACCCTCAGCGCCCGCCGCGGTGCCTGGCGCCCCAGCCCGCACCGTGGGGCCTCCTCTTGTCCCAAGCCGCGACACCGCCGCCACGCGGCAGCATGCGTGGCATCTGGACTGTCAGGTCTCAGACCAAAGGTCTGCTCTGTGGGAACCGACACGCTGGAGGAAACCTTGAGAGTCTGAGAGGGGAGGGAGTTCCAGAAGAAGGCCAGGATGTCATTTTGAGGGAGTATGTGACCAGAACTCGTCCCGTTGCTTTTGGGGGTTCTATGGGCTCCACGCAGGAATCTTTGGTGGTGGCACCTGATGTTGGGGGATCCGGAGTCACACCCAGACCTGCTCCACAGGCCTCCTTTTACTTTTCTCTTCGGATTCATTATTTTTAAAAAGTGTCTCTTACCTCTATGATTGCATTTTCTTTTCTCTCTCTTTTCAAGCAGATGATGGGAGTACAAGTATTCAGGTGACATGTGTTGCCCGTGCCCCCCTCCCCCCTGTGTTCTCATTCATATACCTCTCATGTTGTTCCAGCGTATTGTGGGGGTACCAGTGTTAAGGTCGGGTACAGTTGCCCTCTCCAAGCCTCCCCCCTGGGGTCAGAGCTTCAAGTGCGCCCATCCCCCAGTCGGTGCGCACCCACCCCATTCCTAATGGAGGTGGATGCCCATCCCCTCCCCCCACCCGCCCGAGACCCACCCGATGAAGGTGATTCCTCTCCGTCCACTTAGGTGTCCATCCGTTCGTACCAATTTGCTGGTGAGCGCGCTCACGTGGTGCCCGTGTGTCCATTCTTGGGATACTTGGCTTACTGGAACGGGCTCCAGCTCTGGCCAGGAGAACACGAGAGGTGCCCTCTCACCGCTGCTCCTCACAGCCGAATGGCACTCCGTGGTGTCCACGCGCCACATTTTATTAATGCACTCCTGGCTGGATGGGCACTCGGGTCGCTTCCACGTCTTTGCGATTGTGAATTGTGCCCTAACTGTCACCCTAACCCTTACCCAGCCCGTCTCCTCTGCCCCTGCCTGACGCACTCCTCCCCGGCCAGGCCCGTCACTGTCCTGGGCCCCCGGCCTGACCGGCTCCTCCCCGCCCGGCCTGTCACCGTCCTCTGCCCCTGCCTGACATGCTCCTTCCCGCCCGGCCTCTCACCGTCCTCGGCCCCTGCCTGACCGGCTCCTCCGTCGCCTGGGCCTTCCAAGGGCTTGGTGTGGACGCTGCTTCCAGGAAGCCCTCCAGAAACCTGGCAGCAGGGTGGCCGCAGCAGTCTCCAGCAGCCGTCCCTAAGTCCCGTGAGTGCGGGGGACGTGCCCCCGCTGTGCCGCGGGGGCCCAGCCTGGTGTCTTCCCTGAGGCCCTGGGGCTGCCGGCTGGGCTGCCGCTCCCCGCAAGGGGAGAGCCGCGGAGGTGGGGACCGCCTCCTGATGGGGACGTACGTACACGCAGCTCTCCACGTCGGATCCCGGGGCTCTCTGTCCTGCCCGAAGGCCCAGCGGGCCTGCGGGTCCTTAGAGTGGCAAAAACATCCGAAAGCTGAGACTGAGGGTCCGGTGGGTGTCTGCACTTTTGTGCTGGGCACCCCAGGGAGGCCCGGGGGCTGGCTGGACAACGTGGTCTGCTGGGCGGGGGGGTTGGAGGAGCAACTGATGCCCTTTGCACCTTGGGTAGCAAGAGTCTGAGGTGTCTCTGAGCCCTGTGCCATGTCCGGGGGGGGTGCGGGGGGGAGGAGGAGGAGGAGGACGTGGGAAGGGCCGGGGCCTGCAGTCCTGTTCCCGGGGTGGCACGGCAAGTGGCTTCTTCCACAGGCTGCTTGGCCTGGGCTCCCTGCACCTGGGCCTTTGGGGGACTGGCCCTGTGCTTGCCAACACTTCCTGCAGGGACCCAGAGCTGGGAGGTGGCATCTCTCAGCCCTGGGTCGGGCAGAGCCCCAGCGGGCCATGCCCACAACCTCTCTCAGCACCGGTCCCCCAGAAGGCTCCTTTGGGACCAGGATTCTCTTGCGGTGACTCTTTAAGGTCTGGCCCCTGGATGGAGGGGCACCAGGAGTAGAGGAGCAGGAAGGGGAAGGGGGTGGCCATGCGAGGGGACACTTTGAGGCCAAGTCCCAGCTTCAGCCTGATCCTCCTGGGAACCCCGCTCTGAGACAAGGAGCCGGGCTTCGCATTCCCACAGCAGCCAGTCGTGGGCTGAGGACACCTGGGGCGTTGGGAACTCCCTGGCTTCTCCTTGGTTTAACGTCTAGAGCTGCTTGTGAATCGGGCCGCCACACACACCCGAGTGCAGGTGTCTTCCGCACAGACTGCGGGCCTCGCTCTTCTGAACGCCGCTAGCTCGCCACCCACCCACGGGTGAACCTGGTCAGGGTGCTTTCTCTCGGGGGCAGACTCTTTTCCGGGCGGGCTACCGGTGTCTCTGTTTGCTCGTTTCTTTCTTCCATTTCGGGAAAGGCTTCCTTGCTGGGTGTGGAAATCTCCTATGCCTTCCCTCGCCTATTCTGTCAGCTTTCAAATTCTCTTTCAGTTGCCACCCTCACAGATGGATTAGGAAACTCTTTGCGGTGCACTCATTAGTGAAATGACCTCAATGAAGCTGGAATCCAATATCTAATGGCCGATTTTTAGCGAGTCCACACGCCAGGGTGGTTGGGGTCCAATGCAGCCCCGGCCAGGCCCAGGCCCCTTGGACTGGGCCACAGGAGGACACAGAGGAGGGTCCCGGCCCCCACGAAGCGGTGCCGGCGGTTCTCCACGGGCTGGGGCGTTTTCCAGAGGTAGGAGATGGAGGGGACTGATTTCTTCAGCGCCCCACAAACCACGCCACCCCACCCCACCCATGGGACACATCCCCAGAGAGAGACGCCCCATACACTGGCTCCCCTCCCCCTTGCGCTGTGCCCCAGCCCTGGCCCGGGGGAATAGGCGGCAGCCCACCCACAGGGCGAGGGGGGGCGCAGCTGAAAGGGGTTGTGGGGGAGGGCGGCCCCTGGCTGGGGTCAAAGGGCGAGCGCCGCGCGCGTGCGTGCGCAGTCAGCGTCAGCGGCGGCGACGCGCCGGGGGTGGGCAGCGGGTAGGTGAAGGAGGCCGGGCGAGGAGACGAGGGGCCTGGGAGGGCTCCACCTTGGCGAGTCCAGCCGTGGAGGCGCATCTTGTGTGAGTGTGAGTGAGTGTGAGTGTGTGTGTGTGTGTATAGAGAGACAGCCCCCCGCCCCGCCCCGCCCCGCCCATCACCCCCGTCCCTGGGAGCCCGCGGGACCCGGCCGGCGAACTCAACAGGCCCGGCCCGGCGCGGGGCCTGGGGCGGGAGGCGGCGGATGCGGCGGCGGCGGCGGCGGCGGCGGCGGCGGCGGCGGGGGGAAAGCGCAGAGAGGCTCGGCTTCTTGAGCGGGGCAGGGGCGCCCTCCGCCGCCGTCTAGGGCCACACCACCCTGAACGCCCCCGATCTCGTCTGGTCTCGGAAGCTAAGCAGGGTCGGGCCCGGTTAGTACTTGGATGGGAGACCGCCTGGGAATACCGGGTGCCACAGGCTGCTTCTTTTTTTTTTTTTTTTTTTTTTTGCCTCTTGTTCTGTCCCCTTTCCGGGAGCGCGGCGGCGGCCCGGGGTGGGGGTGACCCCAACCCTCAGCGCCCGCCGCGGTGCCTGGCGCCCCAGCCCGCACCGTGGGGCCTCCTCTTGTCCCAAGCCGCGACACCGCCGCCACGCGGCAGCATGCGTGGCATCTGGACTGTCAGGTCTCAGACCAAAGGTCTGCTCTGTGGGAACCGACACGCTGGAGGAAACCTTGAGAGTCTGAGAGGGGAGGGAGTTCCAGAAGAAGGCCAGGATGTCATTTTGAGGGAGTATGTGACCAGAACTCGTCCCGTTGCTTTTGGGGGTTCTATGGGCTCCACGCAGGAATCTTTGGTGGTGGCACCTGATGTTGGGGGATCCGGAGTCACACCCAGACCTGCTCCACAGGCCTCCTTTTACTTTTCTCTTCGGATTCATTATTTTTAAAAAGTGTCTCTTACCTCTATGATTGCATTTTCTTTTCTCTCTCTTTTCAAGCAGATGATGGGAGTACAAGTATTCAGGTGACATGTGTTGCCCGTGCCCCCCTCCCCCCTGTGTTCTCATTCATATACCTCTCATGTTGTTCCAGCGTATTGTGGGGGTACCAGTGTTAAGGTCGGGTACAGTTGCCCTCTCCAAGCCTCCCCCCTGGGGTCAGAGCTTCAAGTGCGCCCATCCCCCAGTCGGTGCGCACCCACCCCATTCCTAATGGAGGTGGATGCCCATCCCCTCCCCCCACCCGCCCGAGACCCACCCGATGAAGGTGATTCCTCTCCGTCCACTTAGGTGTCCATCCGTTCGTACCAATTTGCTGGTGAGCGCGCTCACGTGGTGCCCGTGTGTCCATTCTTGGGATACTTGGCTTACTGGAACGGGCTCCAGCTCTGGCCAGGAGAACACGAGAGGTGCCCTCTCACCGCTGCTCCTCACAGCCGAATGGCACTCCGTGGTGTCCACGCGCCACATTTTATTAATGCACTCCTGGCTGGATGGGCACTCGGGTCGCTTCCACGTCTTTGCGATTGTGAATTGTGCCCTAACTGTCACCCTAACCCTTACCCAGCCCGTCTCCTCTGCCCCTGCCTGACGCACTCCTCCCCGGCCAGGCCCGTCACTGTCCTGGGCCCCCGGCCTGACCGGCTCCTCCCCGCCCGGCCTGTCACCGTCCTCTGCCCCTGCCTGACATGCTCCTTCCCGCCCGGCCTCTCACCGTCCTCGGCCCCTGCCTGACCGGCTCCTCCGTCGCCTGGGCCTTCCAAGGGCTTGGTGTGGACGCTGCTTCCAGGAAGCCCTCCAGAAACCTGGCAGCAGGGTGGCCGCAGCAGTCTCCAGCAGCCGTCCCTAAGTCCCGTGAGTGCGGGGGACGTGCCCCCGCTGTGCCGCGGGGGCCCAGCCTGGTGTCTTCCCTGAGGCCCTGGGGCTGCCGGCTGGGCTGCCGCTCCCCGCAAGGGGAGAGCCGCGGAGGTGGGGACCGCCTCCTGATGGGGACGTACGTACACGCAGCTCTCCACGTCGGATCCCGGGGCTCTCTGTCCTGCCCGAAGGCCCAGCGGGCCTGCGGGTCCTTAGAGTGGCAAAAACATCCGAAAGCTGAGACTGAGGGTCCGGTGGGTGTCTGCACTTTTGTGCTGGGCACCCCAGGGAGGCCCGGGGGCTGGCTGGACAACGTGGTCTGCTGGGCGGGGGGGTTGGAGGAGCAACTGATGCCCTTTGCACCTTGGGTAGCAAGAGTCTGAGGTGTCTCTGAGCCCTGTGCCATGTCCGGGGGGGGGTGCGGGGGGGAGGAGGAGGAGGAGGACGTGGGAAGGGCCGGGGCCTGCAGTCCTGTTCCCGGGGTGGCACGGCAAGTGGCTTCTTCCACAGGCTGCTTGGCCTGGGCTCCCTGCACCTGGGCCTTTGGGGGACTGGCCCTGTGCTTGCCAACACTTCCTGCAGGGACCCAGAGCTGGGAGGTGGCATCTCTCAGCCCTGGGTCGGGCAGAGCCCCAGCGGGCCATGCCCACAACCTCTCTCAGCACCGGTCCCCCAGAAGGCTCCTTTGGGACCAGGATTCTCTTGCGGTGACTCTTTAAGGTCTGGCCCCTGGATGGAGGGGCACCAGGAGTAGAGGAGCAGGAAGGGGAAGGGGGTGGCCATGCGAGGGGACACTTTGAGGCCAAGTCCCAGCTTCAGCCTGATCCTCCTGGGAACCCCGCTCTGAGACAAGGAGCCGGGCTTCGCATTCCCACAGCAGCCAGTCGTGGGCTGAGGACACCTGGGGCGTTGGGAACTCCCTGGCTTCTCCTTGGTTTAACGTCTAGAGCTGCTTGTGAATCGGGCCGCCACACACACCCGAGTGCAGGTGTCTTCCGCACAGACTGCGGGCCTCGCTCTTCTGAAGGCCGCTAGCTCGCCACCCACCCACGGGTGAACCTGGTCAGGGTGCTTTCTCTCGGGGGCAGACTCTTTTCCGGGCGGGCTACCGGTGTCTCTGTTTGCTCGTTTCTTTCTTCCATTTCGGGAAAGGCTTCCTTGCTGGGTGTGGAAATCTCCTATGCCTTCCCTCGCCTATTCTGTCAGCTTTCAAATTCTCTTTCAGTTGCCACCCTCACAGATGGATTAGGAAACTCTTTGCGGTGCACTCATTAGTGAAATGACCTCAATGAAGCTGGAATCCAATATCTAATGGCCGATTTTTAGCGAGTCCACACGCCAGGGTGGTTGGGGTCCAATGCAGCCCCGGCCAGGCCCAGCCCCTTGGACTGGGCCACAGGAGGACACAGAGGAGGGTCCCGGCCCCCACGAAGCGGTGCCGGCGGTTCTCCACGGGCTGGGGCGTTTTCCAGAGGTAGGAGATGGAGGGGACTGATTTCTTCAGCGCCCCACAAAACCACGCCACCCCACCCCACCCATGGGACACATCCCCAGAGAGAGACGCCCCATACACTGGCTCCCCTCCCCCTTGCGCTGTGCCCCAGCCCTGGCCCGGGGGAATAGGCGGCAGCCCACCCACAGGGCGAGGGGGGCGCAGCTGAAAGGGGTTGTGGGGAGGGCGGCCCCTGGCTGGGGTCAAAGGGCGAGCGCCGCGCGCGTGCGTGCGCAGTCAGCGTCAGCGGCGGCGCGCGCCGGGGGTGGGCAGCGGGTAGGTGAAGGAGGCCGGGCGAGGGACGAGGGGCCTGGGAGGGCTCCACCTTGGCGAGTCCAGCCGTGGAGGCGCATCTTGTGTGAGTGTGAGTGAGTGTGAGTGTGTGTGTGTGTGTATAGAGAGACAGCCCCCCGCCCCGCCCCGCCATCACCCCCGTCCCTGGGAGCCCGCGGGACCCGGCCGGCGAACTCCAACAGGCCCGGCCCGGCGCGGGGCCTGGGGCGGGAGGCGGCGGATGCGGCGGCGGCGGCGGCGGCGGCGGCGGCGGCGGCGGGGGGAAAGCGCAGAGAGGCTCGGCTTCTTGAGCGGGGCAGGGGCGCCCTCCGCCGCCGTCTAGGGCCACACCACCCTGAACGCCCCCGATCTCGTCTGGTCTCGGAAGCTAAGCAGGGTCGGGCCCGTTAGTACTTGGATGGGAGACCGCCTGGGAATACCGGGTGCCACAGGCTGCTTCTTTTTTTTTTTTTTTTTTTTTTTGCCTCTTGTTCTGTCCCCTTTCCGGGAGCGCGGCGGCGGCCCGGGGTGGGGGTGACCCCAACCCTCAGCGCCCGCCGCGGTGCCTGGCGCCCCAGCCCGCACCGTGGGGCCTCCTCTTGTCCCAAGCCGCGACACCGCCGCCACGCGGCAGCATGCGTGGCATCTGGACTGTCAGGTCTCAGGACCAAAGGTCTGCTCTGTGGGAACCGACACGCTGGAGGAAACCTTGAGAGTCTGAGAGGGGAGGAGTTCCAGAAGAAGGCCAGGATGTCATTTTGAGGGAGTATGTGACCAGAACTCGTCCCGTTGCTTTTGGGGGTTCTATGGGCTCCACGCAGGAATCTTTGGTGGTGGCACCTGATGTTGGGGGATCCGGAGTCACACCCAGACCTGCTCCACAGGCCTCCTTTTACTTTTCTCTTCGGATTCATTATTTTTAAAAGTGTCTCTTACCTCTATGATTGCATTTTCTTTTCTCTCTCTTTTCAAGCAGATGATGGGGAGTACAAGTATTCAGGTGACATGTGTTGCCCGTGCCCCCCTCCCCCCTGTGTTCTCATTCATATACCTCTCATGTTGTTCCAGCGTATTGTGGGGGTACCAGTGTTAAGGTCGGGTACAGTTGCCCTCTCCAAGCCTCCCCCCTGGGGTCAGAGCTTCAAGTGCGCCCATCCCCCAGTCGGTGCGCACCCACCCCATTCCTAATGGAGGTGGATGCCCATCCCCTCCCCCACCCGCCCGAGACCCACCCGATGAAGGTGATTCCTCTCCGTCCACTTAGGTGTCCTCCGTTCGTACCAATTTGCTGGTGAGCGCGCTCACGTGGTGCCCGTGTGTCCATTCTTGGGATACTTGGCTTACTGGAACGGGCTCCAGCTCTGGCCAGGAGAACACGAGAGGTGCCCTCTCACCGCTGCTCCTCACAGCCGAATGGCACT